>NC_049990.1:7859343-8006394 GCF_000003815.2 Branchiostoma floridae
ATATATATATATATATATATATATATATATATATATATATATATATATTTTATATAGTATCCATAGATATGCAGAAAAGCGTGGTGACTTTTCGTAGAATAGCGGGAAACAGACAACCCGTTTCTCTTAATAAACAGATCACAATACAGTCACACGGACGTCATACCAGATCATCAAAATCACTAACCATCAGCCTTCCCAAGCCCAGAACAATTTTTTTTAGAAATCTAAAAAGCAAAGATTCTAAATAATGTCTATCTGAAATGGGTTGAAATTATAAGGGTACATGTAGCAAGAAAGTTTTTTCTCTAGGGTATATGAACCTCATGTAGACCTATATTTTTAAACCATTTATGAAATTTCTGAGTATGTATATTCTGTAGTTGTTATTTGTCTGTGTGCCACGTAGTCTTGTGCAGATAGACGCCGAAGGTTGCCGCTCGATATCCCTTAGTCTACCAAGGCAAATTTGGCGGCTACAGTGGTCGGCCGGGGCTACATCCCTGACGAGTGACGGGCACCGGTCTGATTTGGACCTAAGTCTGAAGTGGTATGTTGATTGTAAATCTCAATAAACTGTTTGAAAACAGGTACATGTCGGGGTGCCAAGACGGGAGGACCACCTCACCCTGGATGTGTGAGGATTGCTGTGAGCGGGAGAGGAAGGCGCGGAAAGCTGACGGATGTCATCAAGGCAAACATCAAAGCGGCCGTTCGTCCCTCAAAACGGCAAAGATCTGGATCGGCCGGAAGATTCCTACGTTTCAACGTTGCGCTGTCACGAATGTGGTCCCGTTCCAAAACCGACTAGTGGAGAAATAGTCGGTTTTCACTGCAAGGAATGCAAAGATACCAGATGTACTTGAATATCGACTTCGTTACATTTGTACGGTACATACTATAGCGCTGTTACTTATACATGTAAATGATAACGGTCATACGATCGATTAACGAAAACCGATTAATGAAGAAATAATCTGTTTTCATTGCAAGGAATGCAAAGATACCACACATATATATGAAAAGATGCCAGATACTTGAATGTCGATTTCGATGCATTTGTACTTTACATATTTTAGTATTATATAAGGAATGCAAAGATTCCATATACACGTACTTGAATATCGACTCCATTACATTTGTACGTTACAGATTAAAGTGGTACTGTACATGTAAATATCAACGGTCATACGATCGATTAACGATCAAAAAAGACGAGTAATATGGTTGTTACGAATGCTCAGTGAAGAAACGATCTACTGTACAAGTAAATCATAATAGACAAAATACTTAATATGGTTGTTATGAATGCTCAGTGAAGAAATCATTGCGAACGAAAGAAAAATGTGAAAAGATGCCATAATACACGAATGTTCTTTGTTTTTCCGATTCAATACTTCTGTTTCCGTTCGACACATTTCTTATGTAAAGCTTTATTGTAATTTTTAGGGTAGCTGATTCGTCTGTGTTGTCTAAAACAATCATACAAACTCATTAAACACATTCACAGCTTCATGACAGATTCATTATTTTTTCATTATCACTTGATTTACTGTATAACGGACTTCAATATTGGCTCAGAGATATATCTAATGGTACTCAAGGTATTGGTCAATTTCTGCATTGCAAAGAAGCAGGATGTATTGTGTAAATGTTCTGCTAGGGGACGCTTCTATACTTCTGTGTTGTTCTTCGTTTTATGACTACATTTTAGGTGTCTCTTTACCTCGAGCTCGTTAACCCCCATTCCATGTTCACTTAACTACGGTTGATTTCAAAACGTAAGGTTTATTCTTGTAATCGATAAATGGTGAGAATTCGATATAATTATATGTGTACAAAACTCGACCGTTTTGGCCTTTAATTTCCACGCGATATTTTTCATCATATTCTACTTGGATGGAGGCAGCAGAGCAACATGTGCTATAGCTGGAAATAGATGGATTCCAGGCTACACAGCGTCGGCCTTGGTTCAGGAGTACTCGAGAGCAAAATCATGGGAAAGTCCTGAATGTGTGTCAGGGGCATTACTCCTCTAAGAACCAGATGACGAGCTGGAATCGCGTTTTTTTTTCTTCAATTAGGCCCAATGAACCTTCTTGGTTTCATCCAGGCGACTACGATGATCACGACATGGATTGCATCTTAGAAACCACTTCCTTTCGCCAAATAGCAGTTACTCAAGCAACTGGATATGCTCTTGGAAACGGTCAGACGTTTAGGTTAGCATCCACCACCTTTCGTCAGTGACTGTGACCAGATCTGTTAAAGAGCAAGTTTTATACCCAAGAGCAGGTTAGGGTATAAAACCCACTCAGTCTCTCCAAGCAGAGGTTTCAGTCGGGTGAGTAGTAGTGGCCAGGAATTCGTACGACTGCTAGAGGCAGTCGTAAGAATTTACGTGCTCTTCTATAATTTCTTCCTACTGAAACCTCTGCTTGGAGAATGATTATACAAAACCCGTTCTTAAACAGATCTGCCAAGAGTAACTGAGGTAGTGGATGCTGTCTGAAACGTCTGACCGTTTCCAAAATCATATCCAGTTCCAGTTGTAACTTCTATACAGCGCATCGTATTACCTGGATATATAACGTCCATAATCATCGAACCACCTATAATGATTCAAGGTTCTCCCAGATTACTTCAGCGTCACTGATGGACGAAACATGGTGGACGCCATCTGAAACGTCCGTTTCCAAAATCATATCCAGTTGCTTGAGAGTAACTCTTACTAACTGCTATTCAGCGCATCGTATTACCTGGATATCTAACGTTCATAATCATCGAACCACTTATAATGATTCAAGTTTCTCCCGGATCACTTCAGCGTCACGGACGAAACATGGTGGACGCCATCTGAAACGTCTGACCGGTTCCAAAACCATATCCAGTTGCTTGAGAGTAACTCTTACTAACTGCTATTCAGGGCATCGTATTACCTGGATATCTATCTAACGTTCATAATCATCGAACCAATTATTACTTGCTTTACTAATAGGCTTACTGCCCATTCTTAGGCAAAGAGTATAGACATCTCCATCAGAAACCACTTAGGCCTAGGTCACATTTCCAAACCGGGGCCCGGACGGGGAGCTTTCGGGAGCGAAAATAATTATATAGAATGCATCAAAATACACAATATGTCAACATAAGATTCATTGGTATGATTTGTGTATATTTCTAGGTATACATTTTAATTTTTCGTTTCTTAAAACATTCCGACCGGGTCCCGCTTTGGAAATGTAACCTAAGCCGTACATGGACATTGAATAGTCGATCGGCGTAATGGTATATAGTTTTTGATTGTCACATACACATACTTGGTTTATCCAAGATCTGACTCTCATAAACGTTGTGCCAAGTTCGCGTAAGGTAAGTAATAGAGATGGATTTGCCTGTCATTGAGCGTGTTTTTGTAACCCTATATAAGTACATTCTTGTCACAGACACGTGGGATCCTAGCGGCTGATGAGTAATTCAATAGAAGTCCCTTCACACGTGAGAGACATATCGCGTGGACTTCTTTCATCATACTGATGAAAACCTACGTTAGGGCAAGGAAAATATATTGTTGACACCTATAAGTTTATTAATATACTTGTGATTGTACAATGTATATGTGTGTAATTACAATATGATGTTAAAAGCTACATTTTACACTTGTTTTCCCAGGTCGAATGAGATGAATTCAAATCAGTCGTGCCGATCGCACAAAGAAATTGCTACGACGATAACATCACAAGGAAGATCATGAAAGGCATGTGTTAAACAAAGAGAGTGAATAACAGGATTTAACGTTTGTTAATAGGCACTTGTACAATTATGTCGCTAACACTTCTGAGTAGAACACGTGTCCTTATGCACATGGTGCATCAAAATTAGATAAAATCCACGTGTTCACTAATCAAGTCAGGTATAAACTAATTGAGATGTGATTCATTGCACGTTCTTCGCCGGGCATTCTTTCCAACTAATCTCCAAGCAGATCCTACAATGGCATAAGATAGTACCAAACTGGCCAAGAAGTGTAGTCAGCCAAGAGGTGGCCATTTGCCCGGTAGCGAAACACACTCTTAAGCCGGCTTCACTCCTCTGCCAGCTTTTGATACTATCTTATGCTACCGTAGGATCTGCTTTGAGATTACTTTCCACCTGCTAAATGTTGGTTACCGTAATAGGTGATAGTATTAGATATCACTCAAGTAGCTGTATGGAAAGTCTTGGCTGCGAAAACTGTTTTGAAAGTGGCAATGATCCGAGCAGGTCATTGAAGTGTGCAGTGGCTTCAAGTGTTAATCCTCGTGCACACTTGACTATCGTGGTCATTTACACGTGTACCATGGACACATGGCTTTTCGCTCGTTTAACATCTGTCTGAATAGAGATGAATAGAGAGAAAGGGAGAAATTGGGCGAGAATACATCGAGTCGAACTGATACACATTCAATCTCAGCGTGACAAATGTCAAAGGGCTCGATTTTATTAGGAGTAGGAGTACAGAGAATAGAGTATTATAAAGAGAAACGAATTCTCAACCAACTTATGTGCTATTCGTTGATCTCCCTTCACGCTGGGCTGTTTTTGGTTTTCAAAATATCAGCTCCTAACCATATAAAAGTGATATACGTATGTCGAATCACTGATCCTCAGGGCACTTTACTCCTTTCAGATGTTTCTTCCCCAGTGAGTGAGAATAGACGAGGTAACCATGTAGGTGTGATGTGATTTGGCTTCATCACTGATGCCTGAGGCCCTCGAGGGGTGAACGTGAGGTTGGCGCCGAACCAAGGGCAAGTGAATGACATGGAAGAAGCACTGAGACTGAATGTAGTGTAAGGTTGAGTGATCTAAGAGAGGAAGTGGAGTGAACATATGCATGCGTGATATTCTCTGATCTTCTTTCGTAGACTAAGTTAGAAAATAAGATGTGGCACCGAATGGCCGAGTGGCCTATGCTAACAGACACGAGATTCAGAGGTCATTAGTTCGTCTCCTAAACTTGACGCCAATGTTCTCAACATCTCACTCTACCCGGGTGTAAAACGGGTACCAGACTTCGGTGGGGGGCGGGGGGGGGTGCTAAAGGGCGGTGGAAGGGGAGGGGTGGCCCGGGAGGGGTGGGCTCCGCCTCCCAATACCTTGCCCTAGACACAATGGACTAGCATCCCATGCCTCCCCTTGTCTTAAAAAAGGCTATGTAACTTCCTTTTTTTCTAGCAAATCCGCGTAGCAAGTGTTGTCTCCAAGCAGATGCATTGGTCAGGCCTGTGGGTTGTTTTAGAGGGAGGTGAAACAGAAAAACGTACATCCTTAGAGAGAGAAGAGGAAACGACGAAAACTGCGCAAGCGACCCGGAAAATATGCCCGAATGATGCACTTGCCTGGAGATTAATGCAATAGAAGCGTGCCGATCTCTGATGCGATCCTCTGCGCTCTTGATTCACTACAGATGTTTCTGTTTCAATGAGTCAAAAGAAAAGACGCAGTCTTTACTATATAAGTGTAACCTGAGTGCGTCGAACTGTTAAAACCTGCAAAGCGAGACCCTAACTCTCCAGAGACAAGGTTAGTGACCGAACCATGGAAGAAGCACTGATATGAGGATGCATGGTGCGCAGAGGTTATCAAAGTTGAGTCAGCTCATTATTTGATTTCTTTTCATGTTTGGTTGCCGTGGTCATTTCGTATATTTACAAACAAGAGCTCACTGATCTCCTTTGGGGTTTTGATTCGTAATAAAAGTCACAGTCCTAATCATATAAATGTGATGTGAGCGTGCTAAACTACTGGTCTTCTAAGCCAGAGGCCTTAGCAACTAGAAATCAAAGAAAAAAGGACATGCCAAAATACGGCTATCTAACAGGAGAAAGTAACTAAAACTTGCTTAAGAGGGGTAATGCCAAGATAGTGTCAGGTGGATCATTGACCGAAGCATAAATAAGTTTTAAAAGTTTGACAAATAAAACACGTTTTGTTTCAAACTAGTGAAAACTAGAATTGAAACCTTTGTAGCTACATTGTAGGCCTTATCTGGACCAATAAAATATGTCTAGTTCCCTACTCCTCGTGCCACTTGCTCCTCGTGATTCAGTGCGTGTCTCTCGTCCCGTGCGTGTGCACGTGCACTGAATCGTGCACTCTTGGCACATGCATGAACCTACCCGTACTTATCCCACTCTAAGCCAATCTCAGCATAGCACATTCAATCACCCCGCGTAATATACTACTAGTAATCTTCTTCACTTGCGTTTGGCCTTTTTGCTTTTTTTTTCTGTTGGAAATCTGATATGTAAAAGTAGTGCATCACAATGTAGTTGCCCCATGTGCACTGCATATTCGAGCCGTTAGAGGTTGTTTGGGGTCGTTTGAGGTGTCTAGGCAGACCCATGTAAGTGTACCGAATCACTGAGATTCTTGGGAATGTTGATGACTCCCCTTACATACTTCTTGCTGAGACGGACGAGCTCCTAGTCGTATAACCGTAACCTGTGTGTACTTCACCTCTGATGCCCGACGTACAGGCAGGTGAATGAGAGGTTGGTGATCAAGCTAAGGCCAAAGTAAATGACATGGGATACTTAATGAGAGTAGTGCAGTGGTGCATTGACCGAAATTAACACACACACAGAGAGAGAGAGAGAGAGAGAGAGAGAGAGAGAGAGAGAGAGAGAGAGAGAGAGAGAGAGAGAGAGAGAGAGAGAGAGAGAGAGAGAGAGAGAGAGAGAGAGAGGCAGACATGTACAGACAGACAGACAAATACAGAGAAAGAAACAGAAGGGCAAGTGAAAAAAGCGGTGCCCGTCAGCTTGTGTCTTATTCTAATATCACATTTCGCTTTTCTTTATCATAGTGTGAGAAACATATGAACACTTTGTCTTATTTTTATCTCGAAGGAAGAGCATCTGTTGAGCTTGGGGATGAATCGTATACGCGGCTAATCGTTAACATTCTCCGGCCCTTGATTCATGTAAAATCTTTCTGATCCGATGAAAGATTAAGATGCTATACTCATAAAAATAATACAATAACAAACACGCAGTCTCTAACATATAAGATAATATCATAGTGTGCGGAACTGTATAAGCATGAAGTGTAAATGACTCTTGATCTCCGGCCACGAAAGGTTAATGACCGAACCACAGAGGAAGCACCCAGACTGCATGTAGTGAAGGGTCACTGACTGCAGAGACGAGAAACAACTGATATAAACAACATTTGAAATCCTTTGATCTCCATTCGTTTTCGGTTATTTTTCCTGTATTTCTAAAGGTTAAAAACCACGAGCTTAATGTCATATGGACGTCATGCAAGTGAACCGAATAACAGACTCCTTAGGGCTTTTGATTCATGTCAAATTTTGCTTTCCGGTGAGCGTAGGATAGTAATTAGAAAAGACGCAGTGCTGATCATTTGAATGTGATCTGAGAGTGCCGAAATGCTTTGTAATTCCCTGAAGACAAGACAGCGGAAGTAGCGGGCTGTCAAGACACGGTGACCGATCAGAAGAGCATCCTTGTTCAACCTCTGCGTAAAGAGAGACGATTGAGTCATTGACCGCTGAGCAAAAATACGTCCAGGATGCATGTTTACAGAAAAAATGCACATTTCGTTTTAAGCTCACTTAAAAAATCAATAGAAATTAAATTTTTCAGAAACCTTGTTGGAAACCAACGCTATCACAAGTAGCATGGAAGTATAATTACAGTATATATAAGCCCATGCTTCTTGTCGTGATAGTTTGAGTTTTCTTAAAAGCGTAAAGTACACAAATTAAGTTGATGAGAAGAGGGGCGATTAATGATAACCGCTCAAAAGGGACACAGTTTAAAATGCCAATCTGCTGTCTTTATTTCTTCGCTTGGTGAGTGTAAAAAGATGAAGCCCCCGTAATATCAGTGACACTTCCTTAGCAAGTCTCTGAGATTCTAGAGACTCTATTTTTGTTTCATTATGGGATAAAAGACGAAAGCCTAATCATACAAATGCGATCTAAGCATGCCGAATCGCTGAAGCACTAAGTTTACTGATTGTCTTCATCCCATGAAAGGTTGTCGACCTGTCCGATGGCAAAAGAACTTCTGTAAAGACGTCAAATCATGCTAGAACTTTGGATTTTGATTAATGATATTCCAATGTCCTGTTATGATCAATTTGATTTGTTCTTCACAGGAGCAAAGAAGCGAATCACTAATCACATCACAAACACGTGTCCTAAAATTGGAATGGTCTTCGTCTGATCTTTTTGTTTTAATCAAGTAAGAAAGTACAAAGCCCTGGTAGAATAAATGTTCGCAGACCCCTTAGGATTTCCTGAACTTCGTTAGGCATGGTCCGAGATCAAAAGCTGAGCCAAACATCGCGAGTCCATAAAATTAAGCTAAACACAGCGCAGGGAAGGAATTGATGGGATTAAAAGAATGTAACAAAGAAAAAAAAACAGCAAGCCCACAAAGTGACATGGTCTTGTTTTTGTTTATTATGTTTGAAAAGATGGCGTGAAGCTTTGAGGAGAAACTTTGAGAAGGATTCGGCGCTAGATATCAGTGATCAGGGTACGAATATGTCAAAAATAGAGGGTAGACTTAAGCTTGGTCCGGGCAATTTGCCCAAGAGGATTTACCAACTTTTACAGAGTCTGACGTAGACGTCTACTGACTACAAATATATTTTTTTATCGTGAGCTGGATGTTTGATGCCATGCCAGTATTCTTCAAAGCCCTGATAGAATAAATGTTCAAAGTGCCAGAAATCGCAGACCCCTTGGGATTTCCTGAACTTCTTTAGGCTTGTTCTGAGATCAAAAGCTGAGCCAGAGAGGAACATCGCGAGTCCCTAGAAGCTAAACACAGGGAAGGGATTGATAGGCATAAAATAATGTGTCAACGGAAAAACAGCAAGCCCACAAAGTGACACTTTGTTTTTTTTTTCTTTATGTGTGAAAAGATGACGTGCTTTGAAATCATTGCCGATTGTTCTTATCTTGGATGTTGGAAAGATCAAGGGAGAACTCAGTGCTAGATCAGAGTACGAATAAGGTTAGAATAGAGGGTGGACTTGGTCCGGGCAACTTGCTCAAGATGAGAATGATGATTTATCAACCTTTACAGACGTCTACTGACTACAAATCTTTTTTTTTATCGTGAGCTGGATGTTTGACGCCATGCCAGTATTCTTCATCCCAATTTTCAGCTTTGGAGTATGTTGAAGATTGGGTTAGAAAGGTCTTTTCAACAGAAGCCATTCTGACCTGAGCCTTTTCTTCCCCTACCTTTTCATCAGCGTGTGCAGCTGCCGCCTGAAGGGCAGTCTCTTGACAACCTTTGAAAACGTTTCCATAATCGTGTTTCTGACACATAACGTTTATCAAAAGTAAGTCACCTCTAACTCTGCACGAATGATTGCATTTCAGGCGTATGAATAAACTCTTTCTCTTCAAATTCTATCTACGAGTTCTGCATGTGCCAAAAATCATTTTCCCCATAGGCCATAGAGCTATTGTAGAGTGAAACTTGTTGCCACCAAGTACTGTAGGAGCATTCCTCATTCGATAGCTTTGAAAAACGTTGACAGCTAGACGTGCAAAGGTCAGGAGTGAAATCTGCCCGTCGCCGTTCAGTGTAATAAAACCAGCTGCCACGCCGCCTACCTGTAAGGCTGGTGTATTACACGGAAGGCTGGTTATATGGATGGTTATATTGTTGGTTACTAGTATATTGATGCAGATACAAGCTAATGAAAGGCATTATATGAACCATTTTTTTCTGCGTTTTCGTTTTAGAGAATCGTAACCAGAACATCACAGAGGATAAACTCTCTCACTGACAGCAACATCAGCAGAATGTAGTTGATCAAAAATTTACATTGTACAATGTACAAAAATTACAATTCAGCCCTTAGGCTGCAACAGTTTTTAATCTAATAAACATTTCCTCTCTTTCTCTCTATCATCCTCGTGACATAGAGAAGCATTGATTCACTTTGCTTTAGCTCCCGAACGCCCATCCTTCACAGCCTCTGAAACATTTCTCAGATCATGTTTTTAACTCATTAAAAAGATACAAAGCGCCTCTGAATCAGTTCCAATGACTGAGCTTCAGGTGAAGATGACTCTACTGTCACCTTCTGTTAATGGGTGTGCCTGCACCACCATATCACCTCCACATTTACTACAGACTCTACCAGCTTCCCATGCGCATTTCCGTATCGTTAGCAGTCGCTGCCATTAGAACGATTGATGCCATATCGCTGACAGATTGATGTAATTTCTGATCATATAATTGAGAGGTCAAAAACGCATAAAAAATGCATAAAGCAAAATTGACTTAAAACTATGCGCCAGTATCGTGAAAAATCGAAGAAATGAAAAACTACGGAAAAAAGAAATTTTATCATGTTGGCTTCGAAACCTGGTCAAACAGGTTCATTCTAAAACCCTAATCCAGTACATCACGGATCCGGAGTAGCACGCGTTTCAAATGGCAACTTTGAAAACGGAAATTAGCAGCTGTGACATCGCAATCTTCTTCAGCCACTCAAAGATCATGCATAAGAGGGAAGTGTCTTACGACTTCAAGAAGTAATCACACCATATATGTGTGCATGTAAGACGACCAATTCAATCTGAATCAACTTCACAGCCTGCTTCACGTCCTTGTGTATGTAAGTATTCCACACAATTATTGCATGTCCTGATTGGGTGGGTAGATTGCAATGCAATACTATATACAAGTGGCTTGTTAGTTGTCAGATGGTGCGGGGGTGTATTCTCGTACATTCCTGTAAGAAATACGTACATCCCATGGCAAAGCAAAGTCGCCTTAGCGACATCCACCCATGAAAAATAAAATAAAAATGTATCAAGCTTGGTCTCAATTTGTGATGCATGTAGAAATTTGTAGTCACCGAGCAGAGGTTCGGCTCCCGCTGCTTTTGACGTGTTTCTAGGTGTTTTTATCGGACTTTTTATTCCTGCTATCTTTACGTTTTTAGGATAGAAAGCCAGATAAAAGCGCCAAAAACACGTCAAAAATAGCAGGAGCCGAACCTCTGCTTTGATATTTTTTTTACATTTTGAATGGTCAAGTATTTACTGAATGTTTAATCTAGAGAATTTGACAAGAGAAATATTTGAAATAATACAATATCTGAAATTTTACCGATTTGATCGAAAATATGTTTAAAACTAACACAAAGGGCAGTCCTGACTATGCTAAGGACTATACTTATATAACAGTTGTTCTTTGCTGTCAAGCGAATAGGCTTTTACATTATAATCTCAACCTGAGTTTATGAACCAAGATGAACGATTATAGGTAGCGCACGATAATAGGTAAGGGAAGGACTAGCAACCCCTTCACTGTATATATAGAAACCGGGAGATTCCAACAAATCCCTATAGATCAGAGGGTTTGTCCATTCTGTCCAGAGCTAATTGAAGACGAAAATCACTTTATGGTTGTATGTCCCAAATATTCTGATATACGAAATTCTCTGTACACAAGGCTGTCATCTTATACTCAAGGGTTTATCTCGATGGACCTGAAGTGCAAATTCAAATACATCATGACATGTGATAATCCCTGCATGACAGATATAGGAAAATATATCAAAGAAGGTTTAGACATTAGAAATTCCTCCAATGATTGTAAAAGCCTCCAATAACTGTAAGGAAATTTATCCCATACCACAACTTCTGTATTAGTTAGATAAGCGTTAAGTTATAGAACTGTAGTTATGTAGATGCCATACTTTGTACCCCGTACAATTGTTGTGCAATAAACTATAAACTATATATCCTCTGCTAATGAAGCAGAAAGGAAACTGGCCGCCCTTAAACGCACTATAAGGGTCTTATCTAACGGTAATTGGTAGCCCTACGTTACAGGTAGGTCGGGGGCCATCTTTCGTAACAGTACAACGCACTAACAGATGGTTAGGTAAGCTCTCAAGGGAATTCGATTTCTACATGTAGCTATAGTGGACGTCATGCGGAGCCTTGCAAATAATACTTTAACGTTGTTTCGGCACTGCAAGATCAAATCTGGCAATTGACCAACTAGTGTTTCGTTAAGCTGGTCTTCGACAATTCTTAGAATTTCATCAGATTTTCCAATTAATATATAAGTACATGTATGAGTGAGTTGAGCTAAAATCTTATTCGACAGTGTGTTGCATCACCTTTTTCGTTCACTCTTTTCCTCTTGGGCACTCACACAGAAGTGTAACTTGTAAGTAAGTATACGACAATGTTACATAAGCTCAGAATTAATGTGTTTCCTTGCGTATGCATTGGGAGGGGGACCGACACAGATGCAATACAGAACGCTCTACATTTTATGAGATATCCAAATGTAGAAAAAAAAGTCAAATCGTGCCAAAAGAAGTAACAAAAATCTGAAAATAGACGGTTTTTCCTTAGAGAAAAACATAATTTTCCAATCATTTGACCAAAATAACCTACCACGACGTTAAACAAAAATCTGTCAATGGACGGCTGGTCCAAAGTATTGTCAAAAGCAGCCCTTAGAAATCTATACAAAATATGAAAATGTTCATTAACAGCATCAACAATGCACCATATATAGTTAACGTTAACAGTACAAACTCAATCTGGAGGAACAAAAAGACAAAATGATCTAATTTCAGATTTGATTTGTATCTATAGAAACTCATTTCACCTCAACAAAGAGCGCTAAATGTATAGGACAAGACAAAAATGATCTAAATTCAGATTTAATTCATAGCCATAGAAACTCATTTCACCTTAACAAAGAGCGCTAAATGGGCAAAACAAAAATTATCTAAATTCAGATTTGATTTATAGTCACAGAAACCCATTTCACCTTATCAAAGGCATATTAAGGAAAAGCAGATAAAGAAGCTAATTGGATTAATAAATACTATTTTAAACATATCTAGATTTAGATCAGTAAATTTATTGTATCTTATTGTGCAGAAACGAATTTCAGCTCATCAAAGATCGCTAAACGTAACGAATATCCGTACGTCTTAAAGATCCCTTCCTGTGTATTCCCTGTAGTCTCAATTTCATAATAGTTTGGCTTTGTGTCATCGATCACGACCTAAGTAGCAACCTGCGTAACGAGCTATCTGAAAATACACGGATGCTGGTACTGGCTCAGGTAACACACACCATACGGAACAGCGTAGGGAAGTCAAGAATAGATGGCGCATGCGGCTTGTAGCCTTCAAGGCCACAACCAAACGGCAAAGATATCCTAAAAATTGTTGATCGAATATATCACATGACTAATTTAAATTCGGCAGTGAAAATTGCCCCAAATTTGTGAATTCGCGCCAATTTTCCCTTGTGGTCACACCGACGCGCGACGCATTTGCGCATGAAGCCCAGAAGAGCAGGTTATTGGAAATCGAAGCGTTTCTACTGAATCAAAGTCCAATATACAGTGATTAAAATGCATTAAGAATATGTTCACTTGTGATATTTGTTGCACATAGGTGAGAAAATGATGCAATGTATATGAATTGCTATTTGAGTGCGTTTGCACTAATTTGCGAATGCAAAATGATCAGTTTTGATATTTGGCGCAGCATAGGTAAGAAATATACAATATAAGAATTGTTATTTGCGTGGGTTTGCAACAATTTGCGAATGTATGGCAAAATTAATTCAGATGGACCAATAACCAGTACCTCCGCCAAAAAAGCATCTTGGTCAAAACGTACAAATACAAACAGTAACGGTTGATGAACACTTTCAGGGGTGTGATGCAATCATTTCAACTTCCGCTCGCCAGGTAGCGTTGTTTTCAACAACGGTGCGACGTTTTGGTACATTACATGTGTAAAGACTCAGGTCTTGCGTGCTCGCGTAGGGCTCAGAAAAGACCCTTTTCTCTCAGGAAGAGAGGGGGAGGGGGTGGAAGAAGGGCCTGGGGGGAAACAGAGAGAGAGAGAAAGAGAGCGCGACAACGTTGCAATATAAAAGCAACAACGTTTAATCAGCTCATGCAATTTTCTCTTGTGTTTATTTTTATACAGGGTTTTTAAAGAACCATAACTTGCAAAAAGTCTCCACTAGAAGGCCAAGGACCTGGCAGACACGGACTGACACCAGGCGTATTCTAATAATCACTATGTAATATTGTACTTTGGGGCAGGCTCAGTGTACAAATCTGGGCCTTTGTTGACCCCAAGGGCCAGTCAGGCAATCCAACGGACTAAATCGGCTTCGGTGACCTGAATCACTGATGATTTATTCCAGGAACTGTATTTTTAGAAAAACACACGGGAGGACTTGGTTATATTCTATCCTAATGATTTCCTACTACATAATATAGACACAATTTGCAGCTGATTAATTTATGCATGTATGTTTTATAAAACCTGCTTCTAAAATTAACGTGATGTTATAAATCTAAATTTACTTTTAGAATATTGTTGTCCAAACAGGAAATTACTGTCAGCATGTCTTAATTTGTCTACATATATGTTAAACACATTGTATATTTTAGACATGGTTCGTCATGTTCGTTGGATCAATATTAGCTTGGTTGCCAATGTGGTGACAAACAATCTGTCCTTAGCAAAGTCCAGGTTTTAAAGTGATTAAATCATAAGCGTGATTTGCCTGAAATTCGGTGCAAAAATACAACAGCGTTTGTCTTTCAAAAACCTCTTTGGTAACTATCCGAGACTAGGCTGAGGTTTTAAGATCCCTTCCCTCAAATTTCGCATGGCGACAATGCGATGCAATTTTCCGACCAGCCTTCGACAAATAAACGCCTATGATAAATCAATGGATGGCATTTTGTATTTCATTCAAGCAACCGTTCGTTGTCGTGTAACCAATCGAAAGGAGTCGGCAGCTAGCTTTTGTCAATCACCCGGGCTTGGAGGCCGTCTTATCTGAAACCTGGTGACGTCAGGCGATGACGTGCACACCCACACGCTCCCTGGTTGGTCCATATTTCTCAGCCCTCCCGGAGCGCTTTAAGTGGTGACAATCCATTATACAGGCGCTTGGCGGGTTTGCAGCGTCTCCAGTCAGACTTCACCATTGGAAGGAGGCGGCTGTGTGAACAGTGGTCTCCGATCAGGGCCCCAGATTGCCTTACCGTCTGGGAGCGTAGAAACATCAGTTCCTGGAACTTGCCAGAAGATGGATTGCCGTCCAGTCAGGGTCGTTCTCTTCCTCCCTTTGTGACGGGGGTGGCTACAGAATCGATCAGTGCAGACGTAAGCGAGGGAAGATCCTATAATGGGCTGCAGCTCTTGAGGTAAAACCCATTCTCAGTCTTTATTACAGTTTAGCCAGCCGTAAGAGGCAGGGGTAGGGTTGGAGCGAGCAGAACAGTGACGATATTCGGACCACTCTCTCGCCGTTAAACATGGACGCCTTTCAGAACGGGAGCATGTTCGATCAGGACTTTTACAACAGCACGAACTTTAGCACCATGGACCCCGCAGTGGTGGCGGCGGCGGCGACAGTCCCGCTGGATGTGGGCCCGCAGATTTCACGGATCACGACGGGGCTGCATGCTGCCTCCCTCGGACTGGTGCTAGCTTGTGCTCCCATCGCCAGTGCCATCGTCCTCGTCATCCTCTTCCGCAAGCCTCAGCTTCTCACCATCAGTAACAGGTTTGTGTGCAACCTCCTAGTCGTGGACTTGTTCCAGTCGCTTCTAGTGGTCCCGTTCGCCCTGGTCAGTACCATAGCTCAGGACTGGGTCTTTGCCGACGCCTTCTGCAAAGTCACGGCCATCCTGTTGCACCTGTTCCTGCACGTCGCCGTCATCACCGTGGTGATCATCTCGGTGGACCGGTACCTGGCCATTCTGCACCCGCTGTCGTACAACGACCGCATGACCCCGAACACGTCCATGTACCTGATCGGGTTCGCCTGGGTGCTGGGAGCCGTGCAGAGCACACCGCCGCTGTACAAGGTGGGCAGCTTCGGCTTCGACCCGGACCAGCTGACCTGCACCGTCCTGTGGACCAACACGTACAGCTTCCCTTACGCCATCTACAATTCACTAGCTGCCTTCTGGTGCCCGCTGGTCATCATGGGCCTGGGGTACTGGCAGGTGTTCCTGGCCGCCAGGAAGCAGCACAAGCTCATCTACCCCTCCGTGAAGAGACGGACTCTGCACAAGGGGATTGTGGAGGCCGCGGTGTCGTGTGCCGTGCTCCCCGGGCCCGCTCACAACCCGTCCCTGGCGGCGGCTCGATCGCGGTCCCTGGACGACCTGCGCCGCCCCCGCAGAACCTTCCGCATGGCGTCCCGGCGCATCAAGAGGATGCAGAAAGACTGTAAGGCGGCAAAGATCGTCTTCATCGTCATGGCCACGCATCTGCTGAGCATAGGGCCGCACACGGCCCTGGTGCTGGTCAAGGCCAGCATTCCGGAGACACCCGTCCCGGCCTACGCTGGGGCGCTGGTCATCTGCCTGTACTTCCTACAGACCTGCCTGCACCCCTGTGTGTACGCCTACGTGCACCGCTCCATCAGGAGGGAGGTGGCCCTGCTGCTGTGCCGCACCCACTCCGCACAGGTAACAGCAAACTCTTCATATTTCTACATCACAAATTGAACTTGTTTCTCTTTGTCTTACGTTTTCCATCTTGTAATTTTATGCATGATGTGTGCTCACTTAATTTAATTGTTTTATATTTGTGTTTGTGTTTTTGAGGGGAGAAATTCGATTAGCATTTTGCCCGATCCTCAATAAACGAATGTAAATAAAATGAAATCTCATAGCGCACCAGTTAACCAACCAAGTAATCATCCAACCGATCCACCCACAACTCAATAACTACATGAACACCAGACCTTGTTGTTTGTTTATCAAAGTGTGGTACACAGGCAATTGCAGGTCTTTTGAGGTGAACGGTTATATATCAAGAGAAGTAATCAGACTGCAGATGCAGATGTATGTCAATGTAACAGACCCACTCGCTAACACCAGTCAACTAATGAGCAGCTGCGACACACAACCTTCGTGTCAAATTCTAATGTCATGAAAGGGATTTATCCTCTTCTATTCCTCAATAAGGTGTTAGTTGGCAGTGGCGGCCTGACGAATACGTATCATTCAGATACATATAACTCTTATATGACTGCTTCTAAATGGACTCTACAACAATGTCTTTTGAATGTCTTTCGGGTCTTTTGAATTTCGGTGGAAAGCTAAATTGACATCAAAATCAACGTCCATATCGAACTAGACATTGACACTCGACCCTACAAGGAGCCTTGTTTTTAATTTCTGTTTGTGTTATGCATGCACGGTAAACCGCCCTTATAGCGTAACAGCAGGTTTGTACTGAAGAGTACGAGCTGCATATCTGGACAGATTTATTCCATCTCACCGGGATGGGCCCCTACTCTTGTTGAGAAGTGTGGCGTTTTTAACGTGCTCGAGGTGTGGCTTTCCCACATATGAGGCCTCAATTTAACGTGCTATCTGAGGAACGTTTCTATCCGGAGCTTAGTACTTACCTACATCTAAGTTGAGTGGCGAAATAGGTGTAAAGTGCCTTTCCTAATGGCACATCACTGTTAGGGATTTCAAATCAGTACCTCCAGGTTTAGAGTCTACACCACTAACCACTAGGCCATTGTGCCATACATAAATCCCTACCCCTGCAAGAAAAATCACACCGGCATCTGTTCAGACAGGAAATTATATTGCACGTTGGACCTCACGCCTCCACCAGCGATGTCGCGTTCTGCCTTTTTTCTCTTTAATGAAGCAGCAAAATAGTCTCCTTTTGTCCTCGGGTTAGAAAAAAAGCACAGATAATGAATTCTACACTGAAACACGTTCTGTGGTTGTAAATATATCCCACGGCCACACAGCCCAACAGACAATACAACTTAGGTATTCTGCTAACGCACTGAACATCGCTTAATACATCGAGTGTTTCAGACATTTGAAGTAGCTACCACAAAAGCTTAAGTGCACGTCAAACTATTCAAAGGTTCAGATGTCTCCAAGCAAGAAGTGAACGCTGAATGTATAGTAAGGCAACCCATCTCTCAAGCCCGTCATAGTACAACATATAGACATGAGAGCTGTTTAGGCTAGGAGTGGGTGGGATGTTGACGTTTGTGAGATACAACGATACATGATCTCACTGCAGCAGTATTGTTTGGGGAGGGTTTCTCGTCAGGTCGTATTCGTGTTTTTCTCCCCCTCACAATGAAACCAGTCACATGCGGCCCCACGTTTGCAGTAGATAACTACTAAATTTATGATAAAGATACATTGTCGGTTTAGGGTTATATTTACTGATCCTTTTAGACCATATTTCTTAAGCTCAATTTTTTGTTGCTGGCATGTGCCTAAGTAGATACTAAATTTATATTACGGTTATGTCGTCTGTTAATGGTTATGTTTACTGATCCTTTTGAATGATATTTCTTAAGCTCAATTTTTAGCTACACATGTTGCTGGCATGTGCTGTTAAAGATGTTGTTTTCAGATTTGTTTTGCTGGGAATTGGGGCGCACCTAGCAACGTAACGGCTGAGTCTAAAAATAGCCTACGGCATATTCATTTGATGTGCAGGTGGCACTAATGAGCTGATGTTTGTATTCCCGTGCTATGAAGAAACACTACCCATTGCATACATTTCTAAAGGGGTGGGGAACATGTGTTTAAGATATGACACTGCTTCACTTTTGGTGAGATTACATAATGATTTTAGCTGTACTTCTAATGAAACCGTAGGGTTAGGTTACAGAGCAACACCTTAGAAGATATTCATTAGAGACTTACAGCGCAATTTTCGTTGCGCCGACTACATCCCAGGGACCCAATTATTAGTGACGTCTAATGGGTTTTGCTGCCGGCCTTGCTTGTGGATCAGAGCGCTTTCTCATTATTTTTGATGCATTGAAACGACAGAAAACTATATATGCTACGCCTTACCTTTTCATCCTGGGAAAATGATGTAAGATAGCTACCAAAATACATGCCTTTCGCCGGTACATGTTTTCAGTCTTGAGATTTTGAGTTAAAGACAGATGTGTCGCAATACTCAAAGAAATACAGACAAAATTCAGCACTTGTCTTTTGATAACATTATCCAATCAATTTTGTCCTGTGGAAGCCAACTGAAATTCAGATTACGAATAAGGTGTCCAAAATTTCATCTCCGGGTTTCAGTTTTTTGTATTTTGTTCACATTTCGAAATTTCATCCACCATTCTCAGCTTGCAGTATCAAAATCCACATGTCGTAGATATACATTTCAATCTTCATCTGAAATTTACATCGTATCTAATCTATTTTGTTAGCGTTATAATTTTCATGATTTTTTAAAAGTATAAACAAATTTGACTGTATATTCCACACTATTTGTGCCAGGTGGTTTCGACTCCTTTTAATGTCATTCACGATTCGCCCCGAACTCTAGAAATGGTAAAGAACGCAGACCAATTATATTGTTGAAAATATTAATGTCAGAACACTCCTCCACACAACAAGGGCCTCCTGCAAGGTAAAATTGGCGGGGGGCAAACCTCAGAAATCACGGTGTCTCCCAGGGCGCATTTCCTCCCACGCTTTTCACTGGATTCATTCGCAGGTTTAAACACAATTACAAGGTACCAAATAAGACCAAAATATTTTCTTCTGTGATCTAATTTCTATGTATTCTCTATCTAGATTTGGACTATTTTGGTGCTGTGTCCACCGCTATCAGACAGTTTGCTACACAAAGGAAAGATGACATTAAACACACCTGTATCTCACAATACATAATGAATATCAAATCAAATTTAGGTGAAAAGGGAATGATTTGTGAAAACAGGAGACTAAGTGTTTTTTTTAAATTGGTTGACCGGTTGCAATTGGTTGGCTATGATGACATAACGCTCTAGAATAAGTGCTGTTAACTTTAATGCGATATTGATAGAATTTCTCAAGATAGATTGGTTGAAAGGGCTTGATCAATACATAGATCGTTTGCGCATATGCATGTACCGACCAATAACTATAGGCGGACTCTCACTGCACTTGGGGCACCGGTGCGGCACTGCGGGGTTCGTTCACTGTGGCACTGTTTTGTTAATTTTGCGATTTTTATTAATTCAGATATTGCGTAATACGTAAAAAAATAGGACTTAGAAATACACTTTGTTTCTCTCTGAAATTCGTTGAGTCATCTACGAACCCCGCAGCGCCGCACCGGTGCCCCAAGTGCAGTGAGAGTCCACCTTATGTATCATGGCCCCGATAGTGTTAGCTGAGGATCAATACAATTCAGCATAGCCTGTTTTGAAATGCCAAGGCGGGGGCGCGGCAAGACCAGAGATCAATGTGTCTACACTGCCAGCCCACGGCGCTATGTATAGAACCAGACGCGTCAACGAGAGGCTCGACTATAGCCTATTTTTGTGACGACTTTCCTTGTTAGATTGTGAAAATGCTACTCTGGGAAACAAACGCAATTTACTATGAATACACTGAGAGCGAATGTGTTAACAGGTGAAATAGCAAGGAGATTTTCAAGCTCCTTTCATAGTCAATGTCTCAAGAAATTATCAGGGTGTGCTTCAGAGACAGTGGTTTGGTGTGGAATAAAGCTAGACACATTTGTGGGAGCGGGCTGGATTTTTTTTCGTGTTCTTGAGTTGAAAGCAATGACGTTAGTCGTTAAGCGTTTCGTGAAAATGTCCTCTGGTTGGACAAATTCGTTGCTCTTTTTATCATTTATGACCTTCAAAAATGTTCCCGGATGTGAGGCCATAATAAGTCAGTTCATGGTATATGCATGCGCATGCGCAATGAAGTGTACGTTGGGTGATATGTCAAAGGTGAGGGCCCCTATATATGTTAATAGTTCTTGTCTAGACCATGCTGGAAAAATAACTTTATTGTTTGCGTGTTTTATTTACATTTCTTCCTTCTGTCTCCCGTCCAGGTGGTGCCGTGGGACGATCAGATGAACGTCAACGGCCAGACGTCCAACAACGCCGGCGGACACGTGCGGCGCTGCCTGAGCCTGACGGAGAACATGACCTACACGGCCCCGGCCACCCTGCCGGGGGACACGTTCGTCAGGCACTCGGGACCGCTGCCCACCCTCACCGAGACAACCACGGACGTGGACCTGGGACACGCCGTCAGGAAGGTGATCGTGGTGTCTTCAACCGCGTCCCTGTGAATAGAGAACTTAAAAGGCAGACTTGATGTCCTTTCGTAGCCTCTTACTGAGGGTGTGGTACTACCAGAAGGGCGATGGACACCCAGACAAAACTCTGTTAGGGCACATTGCAGACTGAACCAAGAAATAGGAGATTTTGTATCTCCATGAAATATGTAGAGTTTTGGTGGATTTTGTTAATGCTGAACACACGTACACAACCAAAAACAGTATTTCAGGGGTGAAACTCCTTCCCGGTAGTAATTATATAAGAAAGAGAGGACTCTGTCCGAGAAAGAGCTCAGAGAAATGTTTGCTCAGTAAAGAATGATAACTTATTTTCTGTCCGAAATGTAACATAAGAGATGATAGTTGATCCAGATCGCTTAAGGATCGAGAAAGTGTCTTCATGAGGGTTCATATCTTAACATTTTGCCCTCAATGTTTCACTTCTTGATTTCAAAAAGTTGCAATGTACATTTGATATCTAAATTCAGTACGTGCCAAATGACGTTGTTGTAGGTGGCCTTAATGTATATGAATCAGGAACTATATCGGTACAGCACTAGACAGATGGTGAAGGTTTTTTTGCCGTCTACACAACACAGACGCAGATACTCCTGCATCGTAATTGCAGGGCCATGGAAAATGTTCTGTTTCCGGTTTGTTGACCAACACTGAAAAGCGACATACAGGCTTTGGTCCATCACCTGAGCAATGGAATAGTTTCGAAACAGAGTAGTTTTGCAATTTCTCCTACAGATTTCCTGTATTCCACCGTCTGAAAACTGAACAAACAGTTGATGTAAGAATGTGTATTACATACATTGTATCTTTTGTTCAGTTTGGTAACATACTTGCGTAACAACAATGTTTATCTGTAACATAACAATATGACGTTTAAAATACTATTGGAATCAAAATGTACCGTACGTAATCGGAAACACTGCATTGATTTCCTAGGCCTGTTTTAAATGAACGTGAACCCTACTCGGATCGTTGACGGCAGTCTATCGATTCATACACTACAAGTGGGCTGTGAATACACAGGGAATATCCAACTGCCCCACTGAGGATTTCACCCGGAGTAATAGAGCTTGCTGTCACGGTTGACGGTGTTTTTACTTCCAAAGGCGCGGTGGTTTAAGAGCACTGCGTCTATAGCGGTAACATAAGGGCCACACACCGGAATGTAAAATATGAAAACAATCTTACAATGTCAATGTGAGCTATTTTCACCTTTTGTACATGCAGTTTGTATTGCCTTTTGTACAAACGATTTGTTGCTGTATCCATAACACTCTAAAGTGTTGTACATACATTGAATATGTACCCAGACTTGACCTGTACATAATGTGCACACAGACAAGTACTCGTGACTTGACTATTTCTAACTAACCGGAAGAAACCCCATTTATGGTATACTTAAACACACAGGATATAGCTATAATCTGCTCCCTGCTGCAATGTTTATTTGATTAGAAAAAATACACATTTATTGATCGATTGATTGATTGATCTCGAGACAAGTGGGTCGCCCCTTCAAACGAATTCAACACGTAAAAGTATTAATTCAAATTATATCTATTGTTTCTTATTTGAACACAATGCTTCTAAAATGATTCTCTCTGGTTGAAAATATTATCCAGAAATGCAACATTGCTGCTTGACAACTTCCAACACTGTGCCATTTCGTCATGATGACGTCATGATGACGTTTGTTCTTATAAGCCATTGCGAATCTTTAAAATCTAAACCGAACAATTTGTGAAAGTGGAAATGAATTATATACAAGATTACTAAACAGGAAACAGGGTTTTGTATTTACAGAGGATTTGAGATTTTGTACCGGACCGTTTGTAGATAACTAGGAGCTGTTGATGTTTCCAGAAACTGCAGTTTTTCTGTTCCTTAACGCGTCGTATACGTAACAGCATTCTTTACTGCTATCTAACGGTTATGAGTTCATACTGTAGCTGCATGGTGTTGTATTGATTTTATATTGAACTGTATTGTTTTAGGAGCCTCCAGGGAAGTATTGTAAATTTTGCACCTTGTGATCTTCTTTATGACATATTTATCACTACTTTGAATATTGTAATCGCTTTCATGATAATATGAAATGAGAGTATAGCTGTATCGTCAGTTTATGTCTCGAGATATTGTTATATCATATATTCTGTGATGCATCATTTATGAGTAATATAGATAATTTTGCTTGCTTGGAGACACTGTTAGTTTATTAAGTGCATAAAGTCACACAAATACACAGAAGGTGATATCCAGCCCTTTCCTTGTAACACTGTTGCTGAAGCTGGTTTTGTAGTACTGCACCTTCGTGCATATATAACTTGTATCACCGTGGAACAAACTTGTAAGACAAAATTTTTTCCTTGAAGTAAATGTAAAGTTTCTTGATATGTTTGTATGAAGGACACTTTCAATAAACGGAATTCAAAGATTATACATCTTGACTTGGTGTGTCTTTTCTTGGTCTTGAAGCCAATCGCTATCGACTACCTCTTCACCCGGTATATAGCCTTATTTTCTGTAAGTAACATTCAACAATACACTAGAACCTGTCAGGAGTTTGGGAACGTTGTAGATGAAACATCGCTGAAGTAGAGCTTAGGCAACATTTCCTAAAACCCTAAAATGCCTCTTCAACACATTAGGACATATCTTTCAGCTATTTAGTATCAAGCGGCGCACTGATTATCGCCTGATTTTTTAATTATAAAATCGATTTTTTTTTCTCTTCGTTCGGAGTTTCCCCACATGACAAGACAAAACCGAAAATGGGATGATACGTCACGAAGTGACACTAGTGTAGTAGGCATGAGTGAAGTTAACGTTGTAGAAATGACACTAGTGTAGTAGGCATGAGTGTAGTGTAGAAATGACACTAGTGTAGTAGGCATGAGTGTAGTTGTAGAAATGACACTAGTGTAGTAGGCATGAGTGTAGTTGTAGAAATGACACTAGTGTAGTAGGCATGAGTGTAGTTGTAGAAATGACACTAGTGTAGTAGGCATGAGTGTAGTGTAGAAATGACACTAGTGTAGTAGGCATGAGTGTAGTTGTAGAAATGACACTAGTGTAGTAGGCATGAGTGTAGTTGTAGAAATGACACTAGCGTAGTAGGCATGAGTGTAGTTGCACAAGTGACAATAGTGAGGTAGCTATAAGTGTAGTTGCACAAGCGACGCGCTAGTTTAGAGTTTAATTATAGAAGGCCTGGTTTTTGCCTCATTAGAGTCTGACTGGGTGAGTTACAAGAATTCCACCTCACGTTCTTGGCTTCAATCACCATGGTAACTGCCAAAATATTGACGTCGAGGAATTATTACCGGTTTGATATTGCATATACAAAAGGCACCGACGGCCTTGAGTGCGGCTTGCGGGTCAAAATATGATTTCCTGGATAAGTAAGTGCGAAATGGCTATCATGATCAGATATCGAATAAATGGAGGACTCTCTAGTGCATTTCCGACCAGCTTTCCTAAGTACAGGTCACAAGTTTAAAATGACATGTTTCTTATCATATGAATGTTGGTAGAAGTATCGTAGTCAAACATATAGGTTCAACTTTTCAAAACGCAGGAGGAATGTAAATTTTTCAGGGCTACTCAGTTTACTTTTTATATCACTTGATATAATATTTCTGTCTTATTTTTTCAGAGTTTGGTACACCTTTTGTCTATGTGGTCTGTCACATAGGTGACCTCAGTATATTTTGAAAATGTGATATTTTTGCATATCTGGTATTTTAGGAAAACGAAGGGCCAGTTCATTCGAAGATAGGTGAAAGGCTGCATTAGATTATGGTGATTTCATGTTCATATAGCATTGGAAGAAAGGTACTTGCATTACCAACTACAATTGAACTGTTAATGTAATTTCTCGACAGGCCTGTCTGCTTCACCCCTCCCCCCTCCCCACCCTTAACACAATGCTACAAATAATTAAAAACAAAGTCTCAATATTCTATATGAAAGATTAATAAATAATGCCAGCTACTTGGTTTATGTCCTGTTAACTAGCGTAGTCACCTTGGAGACATTATTGTGTGACCTTGACATCAAGATCCAAGATGGCGGCTCTGTGTGTGGGGGTTGTGATTAGAAGAGTTTCGATTTGGACCTGGCCCAAATAGCCTACTTTACAGCTTCACGCATAAGCAAGCCCATATCTTACGGCTGCCGTTCAATAGTGGATGATGTAGCGACGTGAAATAGTATATTGTACATATTCTGACGCATTTACCCTTCGGGTTAAACGCTACGTGTTGTACATAATGTTGTCCACTTCTTACACCATCTAAACTGCATTGTAATTGTTCAAAAGATTTAACAATATTTGCTCATGGAATTGTTCTGCCAGTTCATTCTAGTGATGCTGAAGAAAAGTGATTCGAAAATTCACTCGAAACGTCCAGAAGTAAATTTCTGTTTTTTATCCAGTTGTAGAGATTGAATTGTAGTTGAATATTGTTTACCTGGATGTCTAACCTTCATAAAAACGTATTTGCTCACTTTCTTCGCGAGGCATTCATCATGGAAACATGCCAATGCTACTCAACTGTTAAAGATCCCGTATACAGTCCAAATTGAATTATGCTACCTTACAATGGAATATGTGCAAGATCCAAGGCAATGTTTTTTTTTTCATAAAGCGAAAATTTCTGCAAAGTTGAAACAAGGTTTGAATCTGAACTCCTTACGACCAGACATAACTGTGTGAGTTAAGTCATGAGTCATCAATGAATGCTCCAAATATCCAACTCAAAATATCCAACAAATATCCTACCTGTCTACAAAGTTGGACCAGAGCCAAACCAGGCCTAGGCTTCCAATTCTCCAGGTATCTTATTACACTATTTCTCCCTTACATCCTGGCAGGCTGTCATCCTGCAATATTCGCATAGAGGTGGTATCTCACTGCACTTGGGGCACCGGTGCGACACTGCGGGGTTCGTTCACTGCGGCACTGTTGTATTATTATCTGTGTTTTTTTATAATTTAGATATTGCGTAGTGCGTAAAAGTATGACTTAGAAGACAACAAAATACACAAAACGTAAAAGAATTCGTTCTTTATCTCTGAAATTCGTTGAGTAATCTTTCGAACCCGCAGTGCCGCACCGGTGCCATAAGTGCATCGAGATACCACCTTAAGTGCGGATGTACACCAAGACAAGCAAAGAAGCAAACACACGCACCAACTGACTATAATACGGAGGTAATAAACCCCAGATAACTACTCATTTTCCAGCCCATCTGAAACCTCAGCCTTGACACTGATTTCCAACATGAACAAAAATAGACCGAAACGTTCCAGCAGACATTTTGTCGCCGATGTAATAGAGCAAGAAATCATCCCCGTTACTGCAGAATGATTTGTCTCCTCGTTCCACAGGCGAAATAACGACAACCCTCGAGTGTCGTTTAGAAAGGTGTATATTTTACACCTCGGCTGGTTTCTCGGGAAGCTTAATCATGTCATCAATCTTAAGTGTCCTCATTCCTTATTGGGCACGTGCGCGCTTTTTTTCTTAAGTGTCAAAGTCCTTCAACAACGCGTACGACCTTCAAGATAAAAAGTCGTGTATTTCAAGACAAACCAACGTTTACTTTCAAAGAAAAAACGAGCTAACTGTAAAATATTTCGGGTTATGCAAGTGACATTAAAAGAAGCTGATAAAAAAGCATAAATGTCACAAATCCTCACCCCACGCTCCCTCTTCTTCGAATGAGGCCTTTTGCAAATGTCGCTGGTATGACCCGAATTGTTTTACAGCAGTGTATATAAATCGAAGTGCCTGTCCTCTGGCGCGAGCCTGGAAAGTAATTTATGGTTGGCATTTTGGAAGAAAGTCGTAAGGGACGAGGCGCAGCGCGGGTATACTGTCAGTGGGACACGGAGCCAAATGCCAATTGCAGAAGCCACAAATCAAATCGATCAGGCCTCAGCAAGTAAAATTCATGGATGGCATCCTCTGTAGACTCGAAATTTAATGCGAGAGGGCAACAAAACTAGATGGATAAAAAACAAGATCGCTAGATTGTCAAAATAGTAGTAAGAATTGAAGCGCAAAGCATGGTATCGCTGACAATAAAATATTTTATTGATTTATTAAAAAGGTAATCAAGTGATCATGACACTAGTGTTGGAGACTGGTATCACTAACCATGTTGGCAACTACAGTAAAGACTACCACATTGGTGCCACTTTTACTATAGGACTTGTTTCAGTTATACAACTATAGTCATGGCTATATGTACCTCACTACTAAGCTATTTAGAATCAACTTGAGTCAAGGCTACTGCAAGACATATTTTCATGTTCAGCATCTCCGGAAGGGAAAAATTATTTTTGTCAAAATTAGGCCAAAATTAATGAGTGCGCTGATGTCATCCATAAATTTTACTTACTGTAGCATTGGTTGATAATTGAGCTAGCATAAATGTTAGGCTTTTTGTACCATCATGGAGGTATTGTTTTTTTATGTTGCGTGTCTGCCTGTCTGTATGTTTATGTTTCTAGAGATTTGTGGTCAGCACAACTTAAACACCTCTAAATGGGTGCATTGTAATGATCGGGAAGGTGTGTAGCTGTTGGGAATCTCAATATCAGTCTTTGGTACTAGGGCTTTTTACATTTACAGGAGCCCTTTGACAAATAGCTCTTTATACTAGGAAGAAGCGGTAGGTCAGGGTCTCCTAGTGGCTCATTATGAATGCACGAAATGTATCTAGAACGTTATCGAGCTTTGTGGAGTACGGGTGAGAGCCCCTTGATCCATCCATCGTTCAAGTTTGCACGCGCCTAAGCGCATCTACATACTCGTTCTTCGCTTCAAGGACGAATCGTTAAAACATCCTGGGGTGCTTCCAGCTTCCCATACCTCACCTCACGATTCCCAGAGAGCCATCGATCAAACGAATCTGCAGGAGTAGGCAGAGGTTGGGTAATGTACCGCGCAGTTTTCAACATGCCAACGTGCCAAGCACCTGTCACACATTGCCGGTTATGCCCCCTCCCAGACCTTCCCTAGACCGTTGTTGGGTATTAAGCCTCTGTCCTACATTGCCGACCACAGCCCCGACCTTCTCCAGACCTTCTCTAGTCCATTGTTGGGAGTTACGCCTCTGTCCCACTTTGCCGACCACGGCCCCGACCTTCTCCAGACCTTCTCTAGACCATCGTTGGGAGTGAAGCCTTTGTCCCACTTTGCCGTCCACGGCCCCGACCTTCTCCAGACCTTCTCTAGACCATTGTTGGGAGTTAAGCCTTTGTCCCACTTTGCCGACCACAGCCCCGACCTTCTCCAGACCATGATTGGCAGCCAGTCGCATGAGCAAGGTCATCTGTTGGGGGTTGGTCGGCAAGGTTACCTAAAACCGTATATATAGTTTCACCAGGTTGGTAGATCAATTGAACAAAGTCTTCTTCGTTACACAACCTTCTTTATTTCTTCAGTAAACGTTTCGACGACCATCTGTTGCCTTCATCAGTACAAAATGTACTTTATTTGTACTGATGAAGGCGACAGATGGTCGTCGAAACGTTTACTGAAGAATAAAAGAAGGCTTTTTTTATTGCAACAGATAAATACATAACATGATGGCGACACACTCCAGCTCAACATGTTTATTTTCGTGCCGTCATCAGAAACAAACTGAGAGTACAAAAGAACATTGAAACAAATACAGACAAGCAAAGCATATAACAAAAGTAATGTTAAGTAACACCATATAACAAAATCATAGAATATAAGAAAATACATTTGAGTATAGGTGGATATTTGGACAGGTACTCCGGGCCAAGCTGGTGGTATGGAGATTCACTTATTCAAATCTTTTTGTTTCTTTTATGAATGATTGTACATGCTGTAGAAGTTTTGTGTTAATTGAGTCGGATAGAAATGCAGAAATAAAGAAGGCTGTGTAACGAAGAAGACTTTGTTGTTCAATTCATAGTCGTCTGCTCCAGTCGACTATGAACTCAAAGGAAAACTATTCATGGAAAAGTCATATTCTGCTTTGATGTGATCAAAGAAGCAAACTGGAACTAGAATAGCATATCCAGGCTTAACTAACCCAGCGCCGACCTTGGTTAGGAGTGGTCGGGATTCGTTAACGTTGGGAGGCCCTGAATGTGTGACTTTAGTTCAACGCGCCATGTGCACGTGCACCGAAGGACGAAAAAGTAATGTTTGTCTGGATGAAATAGCGCCTTTTTTCACTCACGCATTACGGATGTATCTAATAAAAATGCAGGTATATATCTGTCACTACATTTATGTCAGACAAGAAATTGCCCCGCTGTCTCACTGCAAACAACAAGCCTAAGCACAACGCTAAGTAAAGAAAATTACAAGAATCTGGTACAATTGGTTGAAGATCGTTGCGACAAGTTCCAAGTGGGTACCCCTATCAACGTGACATTACTGTGTGGGTGTAACTATGAGTCATCCTGACTCTCCACTACAACACTGGACCCAAGCCAAACAGTTCTTCCAATTCTCCAAGTATTCTATTACACCACCCCAACTTATTCATATAACTATAGACTCACACCAAGACGAAGAAACAAAGACACCAGCCCATTACAATACCTCCATATTCACGGGGGGTGATAATCGTTTTAGATTATGCTCCGAGCCCAGCTAGTACATATCTTGTAGAAAATACACGGGGGTCGGCGTAATATTTTCAGACAAACGTTTAGGCATGAAGTACATAATTCAGAATGATAGGTTAGATGCTAGATATAGCCCAGATGGAGTCGTAATACGAATAAATTTTCCTTATTGGATTCCCTGCACGAACACGGTACTTATAAAGTCAGGCAGAATGAGGTGAGGTAGATATGAAGGTGTCAGTATGGATGACATGCTGCTGATATGAACCCACATCACGGCTTACTTCCGTCAGAGTAGATCTTTTCGTGCACAAATTTAAAAGTTTATTCATACAAAGTAAAAGCTGCGGTCTGGAGACTGCATAGAATGTTCTTATTGTGTCCTTCTTCTGAAATACACATAACAGGATCTGTGTCAAAGTCGACGAAATGTACTGGTTATTTATTCTACATATTTGCTTGCTTGCTGTACTATGCTGGTGTGTTACGCGGAACGTAGGTTATACCGGCTATATATACAGATACAGATATAACTAGCAATATACTTGAATGTATACGTAGATTTAAGTTGATTCTTTCACTGATGTCACTTTTCGAGGGACAATAAAGTGTTACTCCATTTTATTAATATCTTTAACGTTACAGCTAAACCTTTTCCTAGACGAATACTGAATTTTTCCTTTGCCTTTCTGAACTACCTGTTTGTTTATCAAACACATTACATGGGGGGAGGCATTCCTTGCTCTTGCTATATATATTGGGGCAGACTTAGCGTAGGCGGCTGATTGCCGGACATAACGATTATTCTGCTGCAGAACAACACGATAAGATCATGCCAATCCCACGAGTGTATTAACAGCTGGGCTTCGATACCTCAAGCAGTTCAGGCTGGTGATTAGGTCCGGGGTTATTTTGCTAGTCTCTTGCTGACTTTTATACGTTTCTACGTATACGTATACTTCTATTTTAATGATTCGCCTTGTTGGGCATTGACCGAATGCGTTTGTTTTATTGTGATATTGCAACTGCAATTCAGCCGTTGGGCTGCGAGTGTGGCGATATATGTTTTTGTTCAATAAACCATTACTATACGTATCTCTAGTACTCCTCGCTTGCTTGGGGCTAACCGGCTTTCCGCATCACTGGGCAGTGGCCGTGGAACCCAGCACAGAGAAGGTCACAAAAGACGAAGAAACAAATTTGACTGACTGAGCGATCTGCTCATGCAACCCAGGCCACCAAAAGACCCCGACATATGTGGCATTATACGGCAAACCTATCTCTGTACCTTCGCAAAGTAGTCACGTTATGTATTGAAAAAAAGTCAACCAAAGATGACAATTAGGTGGTAAATATACGACATTAAAGATAAAAGTTATAAGTAAAGAAAATAGCGTAATATAACTATCATATCTGGCATCTTATTTCCAGTTTTATTTTTGGTCTCAGCCTATCTTTTGTACTACGTGTACTTTTAAGTAAAAATGAATCAGACCGTTTTTCTTGCCGCCATAGATTGGTATTAATGCTTCATATCATATTCAATAGCAATGTAGGTCAGCGAAATCGAGATATATTGAGAAACATGGTTCTGCTTATTAAAATTGATTTATTTTAACTCATTTATATTCATCTACTAAGCATGGCGCAAAAGAAACACCCTCTCCTCATCAAGACAAATATAAAGCAATTATATTGAGGACACGTAACTTTAGGTGCAAGCTAGATGACGGCTACCGATTAAGGATAAACAAAATTAGTTACTATATTTATTAACTAATCAGGAAAAATTTCATGTGCAATCAATAAAATTATGAACAATATTGAATATATTACAATTTGGTAGCATGAAAATGAAGTAAATCGTAGTAGCAGGTATTAGCATAGTATATTGTAATTAAGTTGCTGTATAAAGTTTTCAATGTAGAATAGAAGGTTAGACATTTATTTGTGTTTACTTGTAGAATAATCAATACGATGGTGTTAATTTCTGATCCGTTTCAAAGATCAGTTAATTATGCGTGTGTTGACCCGTGTACACGCCAATATAAAATATATATCACAGAACGCCATTCTGAATGCTACCAGTTCATCAAAGTACTTGTCTATTCCTCCTGACATCTTATTCTCGTCGGGTTCCTTTCAAAGAGCAGTTATCTATGCGTGCGTTGACCTGTGTACAGACCAATATAACTTATAAGTGGTCATGTCTACAATATATCACGGCATGGACGCCATTCTGAATGCTACCAGTTCATCTCAACCAGAACAAGTACTTGTCTATTCCTCCTGACATCTTATTCTCGCCAGGCTCTTTTCAAAGAGCAGTTCTTTACGCGTGCGTTGACCTGTGTGCAGACCAATATAATTGGTCATATCTGCAATATATCTCGGCATGAACGCCATTCTAGCTGCTGCCATTGCATCTACTGTAAACCAGAACGCGTAGTTGTCAATTCCTCCCGACATCTTATTCTCGTCAGGCTTAAGTCTGTACCGAGCACAACTAATATGTTTCTGATCCTCAGTGTCACCCCTATCAAACTCCGGTTATCACGACCGTGACTGCACGGTGTCGATGTGTGCTCAATACTGGATGGAATTTGTACTGCACCTTTTGGTAGAAAGTTGGCCCAGAATATGTAACAGAGGACTGGCCATATAAAAATTGTACAGTATTGTTGTGCAGGGCACTTTAAACGTGTCTAATTAGTGTCGTAATTCAGCACCCAAAATGGCGGAAGTTGAGCGGTACCAAGCATATAGCTTACAAAGAAATCATGCCAGGTGCCTGAAGCACCCTAGCCTGCATGGCAATTGTACACAGTCCTCTGGAACACATTCTAAAACTTAAAGACTTTCTGGTGTTGTTCAAATCCCATCCAGTATTGAAAGCACTTTTGTACTGTGTCGTGATTTCTTTGCCTGAATACGTTTCACTGAATTGAATATGCTGCTCCCAAGCCGCGCAAAATCTATCCTATCAAAGAAAACTGAAAGTGGCGATGGTCCCGACACCTCACCACTCATTCCACATTCAGGCAAACCGATTGTCTTGCTCGGGTCGCTAAATGATGATCCCCGTAGGCGGTTTAATCTCGATGTTACTGGGCCAATACTAAGCGGCGCGTAATAAATCACGCTTCGGAGTTTCCGCGGTTCAATTTGCCTGACCCAGCAGCTTCGTTTGATCGGTCAATGACCCGGGCCGATGCAGAGTAAATCGATATGAAGTATTCATGCTGCTACTGTAGGACATCAGCACACTTCTGTGACAAACTGTCATAGGTCACAGAAAATACAGCTTATGGATGACGTCCTCTTCAGACTCCTATCATATTTCTATGGAAACTTAACTGTGTTATTTCATGATAAGTAAATAGATTTCGCCAGGCATTCGTAAACTGGCGCAAACCGGTGCAATTCGTCCTTTGAAATCCCGAATGGTTTAAAATGTTTTTAAAAATGTGCATTTTGCAATTGCAAACTTGCTCAAAGCTGCGCAAAATGGCACAAAACGGTGAATTTCACTATTTAATTACAAGTCTTTTTTTACTGAATTTTTATCATAGTACATTGATTTTAATTCAGTAACAACATAACGATTTTCAATAAAGTTGTATCTAAATTTGATGTTGTATTTGATCGGAACTGAAATTGAGAATGTGACATTCTGGCCATGAGTTCGGGCATTAGATGAGATGATACTGAAATGCACGCATGTCAGTGTGACCGCAAGGGAAACGTCGAAAAATCACAAGGTTGGCACAACTTCCTGGCTTGGTAATTTTTCCGCAGTTCAGTGATGAGATACTCACTTTAATGAAGTCACATTTCTTCGGCACGTGCGATCTTATCTGCTATCCAGCTGCTCAAAGTACACGAGCCGAAATTGAGACTGTAACTGGGTTTGGGAGCTTCATACTGAATGCTCGCATGTCAATGTGATCGCAAGAGAAACGTCGAAAAAGCGCAATGTTGGCACATTTCCGCTAGCTGTGTAGTGATGAGATACTTGCTTTACGAAGTCACGTTTCTTCGGCACGTGCGATCTTATCTACATGTTCTATGCAGCTGCTCAAAGTGCAATAGCCGCGCAATCTCGACATGAACCTTTTGTCTAGTTTGCCGCAGGGCATGTTCAGGTCTTCTATCTTCTCCAATCTTATTAAGATGCGCTTCCTGAGTCTAAGTTCCCCCTTATCTCCCAGGTGCATGTGTAGGAGATTCAGAGATCTGGCGCAGCCTTGGGGAGACATCTAAGAGGCAATGAATGGCTTGACATTTTGAGGGAATCATAACCTTCAAGGGGTAGCGAGGAAGATTTCCTATCGTCTCTTTCATCTTTGTCCAGGAAAGATGCTACCTCAACAACTATGTGAACAAATGGTAATCATGTTGACCCAGCGGTGCAGAAAAAGCTTTGATCTAGTGGCAAACTAAGTTTAGTAGTTAGAATCCGTGCTTGGTCGCTGGCGGGGATATGATTTGTAGGGTTGTGCTGGGTCGGATTACTTGTAACATAGCTACTTCATGCAAAATCATTTTTATCACAAGTCACACATTATTGAAATTAATGAACCTGATGCGATTTTAGATCTAAAATGAAATAAGTGTAATTTTTCGTACCTAAAAAGCGTGCGACTTTACTTTTAATGGTATTCATATGGTACAAATGAAAACAATATCTTTGATTAATTTTCAAGGTTTGCATGTAAAACATCTAGATTTTACCTCCGGGAAAGATATTAACCTCTATCGGGGGTACTCTTGAAGCTTCGAGTCTGTGTACACGTGTGTGTCACTGTGTGTGTTTGCAACTATAACTCAAGATTCCATTTTTTCAATGACTTTATTAAACATTGCCATGTCTGAGAGCCCGATGAAACATGGTTATTTTGGACACCGTAACAGTATTTTCATGTGGTGCGGAATTATAGATCGATACCCCTATCTTGAAAGCAGTGTGGTAGCGCCAACTGCCAGGACATAATTAGAAACGAGTTTTTCAAAATAGCTATATTCCTTGTAGAGAGGGTATCGAACACCTCAGCCAACACCACAACTACCATATAATTACTTCGCGGAGGCTTGTGCCATAAGGACTCTTGTTTTAGACGTTATTATCACGTGTTCTTAGTGTGCCTGGCACGTGCTGCATGCAATGTGTGCAGTTTGATTGTATAAATCTCCATGTTAATTAAATGCCAACAAATGAGAAAAAGGTTTTGACGATAAGTAATCTCATCACATCGGTTACCCACGTATGCATTTCAGTACATGTTTATTTACCCCGTTCACAGATCCAACTGTGCGTGCGCAGGGCAAATGTGAAGACCCCTAACTTATGAACAGTGTTGTTAAATATAAAGGAAAATCCAGAAGGAAAACGGCACAATCATCTAGCGGAATATTGCATTTGCATCTTACTTCTTACTATCCAGAATGAATTAAGGGCTAATGATCCGCCCCGAGGTGTATATGGTGTGACAGCGCCTGGTCCTTTGTATAACTACGGAATGAAACCACCGAGTGAGCGAAGCAAATTCTGACCAATCAGAAGGAGTGATACACACCGGGCCTGCCAGAATCTATGTGTTACGGCGTCATAACCAACATGGAACGGGGCCTTCTGATTGGTCCGCGGCGCCTGGCTATATGATAATGCAATATACATTGCATGCATATTTCGGATCACTTAGGCAACAGCCCACAGAATAAAACATTGCAGCAATCATGACTGCCAGGCAGCTGCCTATACTTATGAGGATCCATTGTGCACCTTGAAACCGGTGTAACGTTTCCGGTACAGACGTCACCTGTAATATCACAGCTTCGCACAAACGGCGAGTAGGAAACGCTTATATGGTGGCATGACACAGTAATTCGCCTATGGGGATTTACATTGTTAATGTACGAGGTTCGACGCCTCAAAATTTATAGCAGGGTGCACAAGCAATTGGCAAGAATTCAATATGTTGAATTTCAGGGTACAACCTACAACATACTAGTATCTGAAAATGACCATAAAGTTTCCGACTGGTTCTCCTTTAAAAGTCACCTTTATTTTACACCCGGTGGAAGCCATGGTACTGCAGCCGACACACAGGCAGTACCCGGTAACAATATCAAGGCGCAAATTCACGGCCACCGAACAAACATCGTAACCCAACTTATACAGCCCCAGAACTGATGTCATCCTCTACATTTCAACATAGTTTCCACCTCGCAGTTCTGCACCTGAAAAGTATTGAGCATAACAAAACATTCGGTACGACCAGGACGACCGGGTCGTTCGGTGTAATATAACCAGCTGCTGCCGCGCCGCGTGCCTGCGAAGCTGGTGTGTTACGCCGAACGGCGGTTATACCGGCTATATGGATACAGATACAGACCACATGAATCTGAAATCTAGACAAATATCTACACTATGAATTCCCAGAAATATACAAAAAATTTCATTCCGAAGGCATTCCAATTCTCGTATGAAGGGACCTTAACCCTTTTGGGGGATCATCTCTCTCGAAGACGTAGTTCGTTGACCGCTTCTCTGAGAAGACAATCGATACAAGTCGATAAAGTGTGTGGGTGGAAATGCAGGAGGGTTTATCTTGGAGTGTTTCTGGAACATTTCATGGGTACAAAAGAAGTCCTGTGCACATCAGCAGTTTTAAGTGAAAATATGCACTGCGTTTCGCTGAATATGGGATCTAACCAATGTCAACGAATATGTGTAATTGTGCAGCATTGTAACTAAGGGCAACTATGAACTACGCTGACGGAATTTTACTGAGGCCGTTGACAGCAAAAATTGCCTCTGCTATATAATAGGACTGACCAGTGAGTCTAGGAGAGCTCCAAGTGACATTTTGGGCAGTAATTCTCCGGGTGGTCGTCGTCGCGCCTGTCCGAAGTGATCATGTAAATTTTCATTTAAAGAAATGCTGTCATGTTTGAGATTTGCAAACTGGCGCAAACCCGTGAGATACCCGATATAGGTGGCGAGGGTAAAAGCAAAATTAAGTTTGAGAGACACCTGAGGATTGTATGTTTTCGCTCACACCTACACGGCCGATATTGTGCATTTTTTTATGTTTCAGTTTTGCCGGTGATTTCTCTAAGGCCGTGTCGACTTTATACTGTAACAATTGAAGACATCCCCGCAGACAACGTTTAATGGTCGAACTTTTCTATTCACACCTGCACGCTCGCATTAGTTTTGGTGTTCCCAGAAGATGTCATCCATTTAATCAAAATCAAAATCAACATGACATAATGCCAAGCAAGAAAAAACTCCCGGGCTGCTTATTCTGCATGCGGTAATGATCAAAGTCATCAACCAAAATCTACACCGACTTGTGTAAACATCAAGACCATGAACAAAGGCAAGCTCACATCACGCAGGTTTTCATGGATAAAAGAAACGTTAACAATGTGTCATTGTTGTTGTTTTGTAGACAGTGTATCAGTCGAGACTTGAAGCATCTCAGCTTTTCTTGTGTACGTGCAAGACGGCACGTACACTGGTACATACGTCAAGAGACCACTTTGTGGATAGGCAAATCAATCCTTCTTTGATCCCACTGGTAAAAGGTATTGAATGGCCATTTGAGTTGAAGTAAAAGAAGACGGCGGGGTCAGTCGGAAGAAAGCATGAATGAACAGAGAGCTGGCTTCGCGCAGAAATACGATAAGCCTATCAGTGAGCTAAGTATAGTCACACTTGTACTTATGCACTTCCGTGCATACAGACCACATAGCCATTGCAATTGACTGAAGTAGGGCTGGGTACCGGTACAGAGAATTCAGGTCCAGGTCCGGTTCAGGTCCAAATGGTCAGGTCCAGGTCCGGACCTGAACCTGGACCTGATGCAGTATGACTCATACCAATGGTCCATTTCACTACAAAGAAATCTGTTTGGTGGAGTATTAGACTTACACTGGTGTTTTAAAATCCTACAACGCTAACTGCACCTGTACGATTGGCTGTAAAACTTGGTAGAAATTACTATAAACTCTACACTACTTCACTCCTGTTATTTTCTTCCACCTGCAAGCGCCAAAACGTGTGAATGCCTGATAAAATAATCTCTTAATTTTCTAATCGGTCCAACATCCGGTCCACCTAATTTTTTCAGGTCCAGTTTTTCTGGACCGGTCCAATAAGAAAAACCGGTTTTGTACCGGTACGCTGTACCGATACCCAGCCCTAAACTGAAGCATCGAGAATCCTGTCTATAGTGGCCATCTGTCTACTGTGGCAGTTTGCGCCAATTCAATTCATCACAATAGTTACAGACAAGTTTAAATTTGACTGTAGTAACAACAGGAAAACCTACACACATCATAATAACCCGTAAGAGAGTTTCTGCCCAAAACGTGTGTCTCGTTTATTGAAGTGCATCATATAATATCAAGTATTATATTGTTCTACAATCAATATCAAGGAAGTCAGATATCAAAGTGGATGAAGACGCCTTCCACTCCCCAAAAAGAAGGAGAAAAATCTAACAAAACAGCTCGATGTGTATTTTAGAATGTAGTCTACCGTAGGACCTACGCCTGAATATCATTGCACTATTACATGTACTTAGAACTGACCTTCAGGAATGTATTTACAATAAACGCATCACCATTATATAGTGCTACAGAGTTGAATGCCCTTAAGATGAGATAGTGGTTCTATATTGCTACAATCGACCGGTGGTTCAATGTCCTTTATGACATTAGACAGTTGAATCGGATTTCAGCTCATCTGCAGCCGCTGGGAACAGGTCGATACTCTAGACTCACCCTAAACCAATGATTGTGCCTTCGCACAGAGACGCGGTGATGCGGAATGGAGACCGCCAATAATTAGAGATTGTGTGGGTAAAGCGAAGAAATGACCATCCTACACTTTCACTGTAGCCGGGAAACAATCCTGGTTGCGATAGGAGGCACATGTACTTTTTATCACTACCTGTGCAGTAGTTGTAAATTGTAGAAATACTGGTCCTATTGTGCATGTACTCTTACCCATGCGATAGTGGGCACTAGTACTTTGTATTACTCCCTGTACAGTAGCTTAAATACTTTTTTTGACAAATGTACCATTTGTTTTTAAGAATAAATCTTTGAAAAAAATCCTGGTTGCTTTACTGCCTGCCATCCTCTCATGTTAACGCCGATTTACAGTATGGTCTCAACCTTTTTTCAAGAAACTTGAATCAGTGTCAATGAAATATCATTTGAAAGAATGGAAGGTCATTCTGTATCCAGTGGTATCGCTAATAAAGGCGTATCGCTTGATTACGGTACCACTTTATATTCATCTTTGAATGTTTGAATGAGATATGAAGAAAAAAGAAGCTGAAGACGAAAACCTCGAGCGTTATCCATGTGTCAGAGGACATAGTTGCTGCTAAGTAAAGTCGACATACTGCGGTGTTTATGATACGTAGACTTATCTATATTGATCGGACATCATCTGACATCGACAAATATGGTGTAATACATGACAAGTGACCGTATGTTTGTATTCCGAGGGCTTGGCTGATGACTGTTTCCGATATTTTCTGTGATTCGTGATCCCTAAGAGGCCAATCAATCGTCGAATACAGTCTAAAAAGATCAACAACTGGTGTAAATGACTGGCGTGGGTTGACATGCGTGGGATCAAAGCAGTTCATAAGTGTAGCGTATCATCTTCCTTTGAAACATCAAACGTCTTAATAGTCTGAGATGCCCGATTGAATGTCCATTGTCAGCGGCCAACGAAAAAAAGACTTGGGTCGACAGGTTTTTGCTAAAGTCCGTAAACACATATTTTACTTTGTCTTCCTCTATAGCTTCATAACACGTCTATACAACATCAGGGCGCTTAGCAGTACAATTGTAAGACACATAGAAGGTATTTTTTCATAGCAGACATACGCATCGCATTACCACTGTTATTACCTGTCTCATCATGCCAAATTGCAGGGCACCAGGCGCGACTTTGATTGACAAATCGATGCCTGCTATCATATCAAATGCATCTTCATCACCCTAATTCATGCAGTGATTCAGCCGCTGATTTTTATCTAGGTGCGGAGGTGGCACCATGAAGTCTCCAAGCAGATGTAAGGCTAAATCCCGAGATTTTTTTCCCTGTTTTTGGAAGATTTAGTCCTCTTTTCTAGTACATGAGTTATACGTGTTGGTTTCCGCCTGATATCGACGTACCGAAAAGGATTTTTTTTTTCAAATTTCCTGTGGCACCCTCAGTGTGGCAGCCATGAGTGTAGTTGTCAACTTTGTAAGTGATACTAGGCTACCACACTAGTGTCACTTTGTGCACGTTGACTACAGGAATAAACGACCTGTTGGCAGTGAGACCACGTTTTTCGCTTCATGATCAATGCACAATAGCATTAGATTTGTAAACTGCAGATTCATAAACAAGTAAACGTATTACCAATAATAATAGATAAATTTTAGATGAATTTATCGAATCCTCGCAGGGACATATATGGCACTGAATTACGAATATTACAAACTGATTTAACATCCCGACAAAGTACAACGGTAGATCATGAAATGAAGGTACAAGAGTTTGTGTACAATCTTAAATGACGATTAGATAATTAGCATGTACTCCATCCACAAAATGTACTTGCTGTGGCCTTCCGTCTGTTTGAAGATTAACAGCGTGCAATCTGACGGCGTGCGGATGACAAGACTGGGGCCTGCCCTTTAGATTATCCTGCGATCACGTCAGGAGGCTCTATCTACCAGACTGTGAATACCCCGTGCGGCTATCACTAAGATGCGCGTAGATTAACACTGCAGTGCGGCGGGAATTATCAGATCCAGAAGGGAATGTACCAAATCTCCCGATCCATAGGCATCTGGGATGGGTATTCAGAGGTGATTAACGACTACTTAGCAATTCCAATGGTATATTGCACAGACTTATAAGCATGCAGGGCAATTCAAAGGAATCGTCAGTTACATCGCTAGTAGTTTTGTGAAGTATATCCGTAGAATTGCAATAGAACGTTTGATGTGCTAGCAAATTACAATGTATTCTACAAAACTAATTGGCATATTACCAATAAAATCGCATAGTTACGTGTTCCGTAAAATTTGTATGGCCTGGGAACTTTCCGGTTACCCGACGGACACTACCAAAACCTGCCGACCCTTGCTTTTTGAGGAAATAAGGAACATGAATGTTCGATCTGACTTCTGAGTGATAAAATTCAGCAGGATTCCAGATGGTTTTGCAAATTTCCTTACAGACTTCCTGTTTTTCACACTCTGTCAACAGATTAAGGATGTGAACCTTAACAATTGATATAAGACTGCGTAGAAAACATAATATTTATTTTTTTCTTTGTCTTCATATACCACAACCTATCGACACAGATTTTTCATGACCTTATTTGGGAACACAACCTTAATGTTCCTAGTACGCTCCTTTTTCGGGAGCATGATATAACATTTTTTTTCGCGATTACTTTCTCATTTTCTTTGATTTGCTTTTGGAATTACTCGTACTTTTTTCTTTATTTTGTTTAATGGAGTTCCACGTGCAGCGATTTGAATGTTGTCATCGTTACGATATAGATACGGACATATGAATCTAGGTCATTTTCGAAACAAGTGCTTGTTATATCCTTGGAAACGTAGACGTTTGTTTGCTCAATGATCGCACAGTGCACGTTACCGTACCCATATATGGAAAGTGGACACACTTATGTGCATTAACTAAAGTAGTGGCAAATAGACCCCAAATCCCTTGCCACTATATAAACGCATGCTTGCAATAATGCGATAATGATGTCTAAAAGGGTAAGATTACATAAAATCCGGGCTGTCAAATCCAGTCTAACTCATGCAGTCTTACATAACTTTCTGTTTTGCATAAAGCAACACCGCTATATATGGATATCTATATAACAAGTTACATGTATATGTATATGTATATGTATATGTATATGTATATGTATATGTATATAGTATTTGTTTCCTTTGACAGCACGGCCTGCACTCTTATCTAATGACAAAGTCGGTTTACGCCAAATAGCAATTACTCAAGCAACTGGACATGGTTTTGTAAACCAAAATCATATCCAGTTGCCTGGGTAATTGCTATTTGGCGCACCTAATTACCTGGATGTCTAATCTTCATCGAAGTAAAGGATTTCTTGTTACCGGGTCTCCTTTGATTTGAAAAAAAAATTGGCAAATCGCCTTAGGGCCCGGTAACATTCGTCGCACGGTCTTCGCAAACAGAAGGCATTCTTGAGGCAGCTGTGAATATGTCGTGCAAAAATATTCCTTAGGTATGGAATGAAATATCTACTGAACCGAGATAACGGCTTTCAAAAACGGCCTGATAGAGTACTGTTAGAAGGACCTGCATTGCTACCTGTTACCTAACTTAATGTGTGTATGTTCCAGTTATGTTTCAGTTAATATGTATGTGTCCTGGGACACATGAAAAACAGACCGTAGCCTGAGTGTGATGTTAACCCTGGTAAAAAAAGAAATGAAATGAAATCCAGCTGTTATACGGAAAAGGCTGTAAAGGATCTTGTTGGTGGCTGGTTGAAAATTGAACTTGAAAATTCAACATCATCACATCATTTTTGCACGATCGCACCTTCAAACGAGTTTTTGTAAACGAAACAAACGTGAATCACATGAATCCGTACGCCCACCTGTAGCTTAGATAAAGCCCACAATAAATATGGATCTTCGCATAGCCTAACGCAGAGATCCCATGTCTTATTTTTACCGTCAGGAGAGTCTTGATAGCTTTAACATGAAAATGGCACTGCGACTGGGCATTTCGGCAAGCGAGCAGAATTCCCTTTAGCTGTGAAGCGATCTATGGCGATCTACCTTCCCTGTGATTTCAATAATGTACACATGTAGCAATTTTCCGTTTTGATCATAGTTAATATTGAGATTATTGGTCGACCATCTTACAAATTTTCAAGTACAACATCCTTATATATAATATTATTATCAGCTTTACAAATACAAGCCAAGCCAAGACACTATATATTTGCTGTCTGAACCTCATGTTTGGGAGTCAGGGTACGTGTAAGAATTTGTCAAAGCAATCTGCGCGTCCAACTAATCTTGGCAGTACGGAGACAACCTCGGTAACAAGACAGGAAGGAAGATAAATCAAGACATGATTTGTGACTCGCAGGAGGTCTTATTCAATTTTCATCTTCTTGCTTGAGATGAAAGGGCCTGAAAGGGCAGAGCAAGTTGAACCTAGCGTGAAAGTTCGTCGAAGTTGATAAACACATTGTGAAAAATAAACTGCTCCCCAACTAAAAGAATTGGACTCACCGAATTTCTTGGACTTACTCTTCCAGTCTTCGCAAGCGCAATTTGAACCGTGAACCGCCGGCCTATATGTTTGTGTACTTAACAGACCCGGCTGTACTTGAACTTGGGGGCCGACTGTTCGGTCCTTAATGAGCATGGCGCAGGACATTTATCACATAACCGGCTGCTCATCATGCAACAATCATGATGCCCCTGCAGCTGTACTTGTGGAAGAGTTCCCTAACCTCACTCTGTCTTCAACCATGCATGGAACATATATCTCATAAAACGTGGGGAGTTCCACATATATTGCAGATATAAAACGTCGGACTTTGCATTGAATATGACATACACTGTGTACAGAGTAGACATCGAACCCAACACAAGCTGGGTAATAGTTTTGCTTTTACTTATTCGTTTATTTTCCTTAATTGATTTAACGATATTTTATAGTACGGTAATTTTGTCTTCGGGCATTGACTGCCGGCAGGCCATAAAGTTACGTTTATCTCCTGACCAATCAGTGTGGAGAAATTGCTCTTTGAATTGAAGCCGAATCTTGATAGAAAAGTAATCACTTGATCAACTTCTTTTTGTGCAATGTCAAGGAGAACAGCACCTGCTTCATCTGCATATATATTACTTGTAGTCTATGTGTGAGAGTTTCCTTTGTTCATAGCTTATGTTTCCATCAACAGTCACTAATCTAGCCGCTCAAAACCTATCAAGCTGAAACATCTTTGAACACACATTTGGCCAGACAATAATCATTCGCGAATTGAAAACTAATAAAGTGAACCATAAATTCTGTTGTAAGTGCCGCGAGGTGCCCACAGACTCATTGACATGTTGCCCCTCGCGTCATGTGCGTCAGAAGGGAATCCTTTTACTGCTATCTGAGGAGGCCGCGAGACTGGGTGAATAGTGAGTCTGATGAAGTGGAAATACAGATTCTGAAGTTTATTGCACTTGATTTCTAAATTACGCTCACGAGACATATTTCAAATATACAAGCCAGCTGTTAGCTACACCAGCCAGCCTTTACCTACACCAGCCAGCTTTTACCTACACCAGCCAGCTTTTACTTACAGCAGCCAGCTTTTACCTACACCAGCCAGCTTTCACCTACACCAGCCAGCTTTTACTTACACCAGCCAGCTTTTACCTACACCAGCCAGCTTTCACCTACATCAGCCAGTTTTCACCTGTACTGGCCAGCTTTTACCTACACCAGCCAGATTTTACCTACACCAGCCAGCTTTTACTTACAGCAGCCAGCTTTTACCTACACCAGCCAGCTTTCACCTACACCAGCCAGCTTTTACTTACACCAGCCAGCTTTTACCTACACCAGCCAGCTTTTACCTACACCAGCCAGCTTTTACTTACAGCAGCCAGCTTTTACCTACACCAGCCAGCTTTCACCTACACCAGCCAGCTTTTACTTACACCAGCCAGCTTTTACCTACACCAGCCAGCTTTCACCTACATCAGCCAGTTTTCACCTGTACTGGCCAGCTTTTACCTACACCAGCCAGATTTTACCTACACCAGCCAGCTTTTACCTGCACCAGCCAGCTTTTACTTACACCAGACAGCTTTTACCTACACCAGCCAGCTTTCACCTACATCAGCCAGTTTTCATCTATACTAGCCAGCTTTTACCTACACCAGCCAGCTTTTACCTGCACCAGCCAGCTTTTACCTGCACCAGCCAGCTTTTACTTACACCAGACAGCTTTTGCCTACACCAGCCAGCTTTCACCTACATCAGCCAGTTTTCACCTGTACTAGCCATGCTTTTACCTACACCAGCCAGCTTTTACCTACACCAGGCAGCTTTTACTTACAGCCGCCAGCTTTCACCTACACCAGCCAGCTTTCACCTACATCAGCCAGTTTTCACCTGTACTAGCCAGCTTTTACCTGCACCAGCCAGCTTTTACCTACACCAGCCAGCTTTTACCTACACCAGCCAGCTTTTACCTACACCAGCCAGCTTTCACCTACACCAGCCAGTTTTCACCTGTACTAGCCAGCTTTTACCTACACCAGCCAGCTTTCACCTACATCAGCCAGTTTTCACCTGTACTAGCCAGATTTTACCTACACCAGCCATTTTTCACCTACATCAGCCAGTTTTCACCTGTACTAGCCAGCTTTTACCTGTACCAGACAGTTTACACCTACACCAGTCAGCTTTTAACTGCACCTGACGTGCTTTACCTACACCAGCCAGACTTTGGTATTGCTAGTGGTTTCCAGCGGCATTCAGTTCATAAAAAGCAAAAGAAAATATGCTAAATTCAAGAATAGCGAATGCCACTACTGGCCATGCTGGTTCTAACAGGTGCTTGTTCCAATTTTCCTTTTTTTACTGACTTGCAGATGTAGGACCGTATCTTGAGCCATGCAGAAGCAATGTTAATTTTTTTTCAGAGTGGCTCGCTGAGTACGGGATTTCTCCACCCACGCACCGACTTGATCACCTTAAGGTCATTAAAAGAAATCTGCCTCCAGACAAGCCCCCTGCACCGCCCGGCTTAACATCCCCAACCCCTGACCAAGACCTTGATCTGGTAGCTTTCCAAACTACAGCACAACCGCCGTTCTACATTCAGGTAATGTCGCTATGTGCGTCACGAGGCAGCACGAAGAAAGGTGTGCGTCTAATCCGGTACGAACCCTTTTCTAAGAACGTTAATGGGTAAGATGGATTTTCTTTAGCTTCGGGTTAACTCTGTTGCCGCAAGTCACGTATCCTAATTGATTTTTTTTTTATTTTATTTATTTTGCACAATCATTAAAAAAGTTAACATAAAACAAATTAAAGGATGAAAGTACATGCAGGGGGGAAGATAAAAGCCTCGTGGCTTGTACAAAGTCTTCCTCCAAAGTAACAAGATTGAATAGACGTGAAAAATTATACATTAGACAATAATGTAACCAAAAGAATTATATCAATTAACAAAATGGAAATAAATCATAATAGTTCAATAAATGATAACTAATGCAATATCATAACGGCGAAATGAATGAAATGATGTAATAAGAATATAACATTGAAAGAAAAGTAACAACTGACAATGAATGGGAGATTAATTAAATGTTTGATTATCTAATAATGACTTTTTTAACAGGTTTTTGAAGATGGATGGTGAATGACTAAGATGTAATGTTTCATTTAAACTATTCCAGATTTGCGGACACCTGAACAGCATGGAAAACTTTCTTTGTTGTGTTTTTACTTGTATCTGTTTTAAATGGTTAGACTGTCTAGTATTGTAATGATGGTGGTCTGAATTGTGATGGAAAAGGTTCTGGAATTGCTTTGGTATACAAGAACTATTAATTGTTTTGTGAACAAAAAGGCAACTTTGCAGTTTGTTTATATCATATATAGTTAATACTTTTAAATTACGAAACAAAGATGCAGAAGGGAATGTATACGACACATTTGAGACTATTCGGATATGGTTAGGAATGAAGAGTTGAGTGCAAGGTACAACACGAAATCGAAGGAAAGAAAGGAAAGTAATCTCGATCCAGTTTTAGCTCACTGAAGAGCTAGTTTTCCACTGGTCGTGAGAGATACGACATACGCCATGTACATACAGTATTTACAGGTTTATTCTACAGGGGAAATTCCCATAGCTCTTTTTCGACAAGCACAATGAACAGTAGCCTACGTACGGCTTAACGTCCTGTCTCAGGACTGCAACCCTTTCCGGTAGCGTGCATGTTGGGTGAGAGAGACAGCCGGAATCGAACTCACGGCTCCTAGTTCCAGAGGCAGGGCCGCTAACCACTGGACTACGCACGCTACACGAAGCGTGAAACACTTAGATTTTTTGTTCAAATTCGTACTGTCAACAGCCCTAACCTTGTCATGCACTATAACAGTTGATGCTCAACAGGTCTCGAGCCACCCGCGTGTCCCGAATGCATTGACCTCACCGAGTAGACCAGCTGTCTATGGACTATACCACACAACGTTCAGGATGGGGGTTGCCGGTCCGTAGTGCGGCAGTACCTGAAACCACTGCTATAGGGGTCACAATCGCCATGGTTTTGTTGGGATCTTAATAAATATCCTTACTTAAAATGCATACAAATCTATGAAAAGGGCATTGAGTTATTATCAGCAAATTAGCGACCAGATACAGTACCCCTGTAGGAAGTGAACCTTCCTGGAGGTAAAACGTGATTGGAAGCGGAGATATCGATGCCTGCTGGAAACTGCGCTCACCAGATTCCTCGTGCTACTTGAGGGTAGGTGTAGGTCGGGTAAGGTCAGGACAAATCATTACCTAAAAATCATTGCGTTTTTAGGGCACCCTGCACTGGAAACTAAGATATTTTTAGCGACTATGAACTTTTTGTACTGCGGTTATTTGAGGCTTAGACCACCAAAGAAGCCACACCGGCAAAACCTGTCTGTGTGACAAGCTGAATAGAATAAGGTCTAGATGGGAAATACATGCAGCTGTCTTAATGATAGATGACGGTGGTGAGAAAGCTGGCTGCAGAATTGCCCCGGTCTCCATATATCTCACGCTATTTAGGGACTTCATGCCGATATTTCGTTCTAATCAGCAATAACAGCCAGCTAGAGTGTGGCTAGGTACAAAGTACGGAAGTGTATAGATGTTACTTATATATGGGGTTGTAAGATGATAATTCGCAGTTGGACAATCAAGCTATGTCAGACACATCCTTCAGCAGATATTGGATACGAGTAGGTTAATGTTGAAATCTTATTTCTATCCTAATAAAACATCGAGAAACAGGCAATAAATGTGTTAAAAATCAGACGTGAAAAAATGTCTGAAATATACTGAAATGTGAAAGTATTGTTCGTGACTTGGCACAAATAAGCAATTTTTTTCAAGTTTAGATAAAACTATCTAGCTGCTGTAGTTCTTGGAACAGGAACACGTTTACTTAACACCCAACGTGACACAACACCGGTCAACTTCAACTTAACACTGATGAAGACACAGTCTGGCTCTTAACAAAGCTACATGCTGTCAACAAAGCTACATGCTGTTGATAAACTCACCCAGTGACCTTTTTACCGCCCGTTAGAAGCTTCAGACATTGATGTGTTAAGAGACGTGAACATATCTTATCACGAGAAGTGTTAACGTTAGTACTAGCGCCCATGTCAATGTGAGCACATTTTCGCTGGTGAAGATCTGATAACGGTAATGAACTCAACAACAGGTCGATCGGACTGAGCAATACATTAAGGTGGTATCTCACTGCACTTGGGGCACCGGTGCGGCACTGCGCGCATGCGGGGTTCGTTCACTGTGTTATTTTTGCCGATTTTTTTATGGTCTAGATATTACATAATACGTAAAAGTGTGACAAAAAACGTACGAAAATTCGCTCTTTATTTCTGAAATTCATTGTAATCTTTCAAAACCCCTCAGTGTCGCACAGGTGTGACCCAAGTACAGTGAGATACCACCTTAAGACGAATACGGGGCAAAACATCGTAAAAGTCGTAAAAGTGCAGCTAGGACAGGAGAGCTATTGATGTATATATAGAGAGCCGCCATAGCCGCATAACTTGATACCGCGCAAAAACACTCAGACTCAGATTTAACGTTAATTGTATCTTCACTTCAGCTCACGTCCTCTCTACATGTATGTCTCCTTGGCACCGCTTTGGAAATTATGCCGTATCATGGTAGAGCATGGCTTAATCACATGCTATCAAGCAGCCCTGGTACATATCTACACAATCTGCATATTGAACGGGTTGTCAGGTAACGATTCTTGATCAGTCGACAGACGATTTTGTTATCCATTAAAAGATTCCTAATAGTTATAGCGCTGAAATTTGTGGCAACATCGTTCCTGTCCTTGTGTGGTACAGTGCATTAACCCGTCTGAACATACCCGCCCAATGCAATGTTAAGTGACCCGAAGAAACATCAACTGATGTTTAATAGCCATAGTAAATACCAACCAATGATCATGCCAAATTAACCACTGCCGGGTGTCACATAGATCACCTCCAACGTTAGAACAGAACAAGGAAACCATGACGACATTGGTACATACACATCGTGCTGTGCATATGTAATGTGGCGGGCCGCGGACGGGAACAGCGATAGACTCCTTCAGGGTGGCTGGCGTGTGTGTGTGTGCGTGTGTGTGTGTGTGTGTGTGTGCGTACGTGCGTGCGTCTGTGCGTCTGTGTGTTTCTGTTTCTGTTTCCGCATATTTATGGATAGCATAACTTTAAGAACGGCTGCATTGCGATGATATTTGGTTTGGGGGTAGTTCTTGAAAAGACGAAGGTCAGCGTAGATTTGAGCTTCCTGACGGTTTTCTTTGGTACTGCAGCAGAACTTCGGTTTGTGTATCCTATCAAGACATGCAATGGTTGTGTTTTTGAGGCACGTGGCTTTTTAGGTCATGAAGATATAGTGAAAGTTTGACCCCTACCCCTAGCAGCTTGTTCGCTTTTTGCTGTTTTTTTAATCGCTGGAGTGTTCCAATATTACCAAGCTTCTTCGGTCCGCCACTAGAAGAACACGGGCGATCAGAAAGCATCGACCGAAAGTCTGCACAGAGGTCTATAGCAAAACTGCCAATAGAGATATAATGGTTGATGTCAGGGCAACCTAAAGGCGTGTATCCCTACATAATAATGGCCCATCACTGTTACTAAAGGTCGGCTCCCACTGCACGCGCGTCACGCTTGCGTCGCTTCGGGGTTCGACAACGCAGACGTAACCCCGCGGCACCTAGAGGTGACGCGAGCGCACCTAGAGGTGACACAAGCAAACCTAGAGGTGACACAAGCAAGCGCGACGTTTTTTGGGAAGTTTTAAAAAAACGCAAGTGGCAAGATGCCCCAACAGTGACCCAAGAGTGACACAACAGTGACCCAAGAGTAACACAACAGTGACACAATGGTGACGCCAACATGTCTTCAACAGTATCAAGGATATATTTTGTCTATTTTTCACCAAGTATCAAAAGTAAACATCATTTTATTATTGAAAAGCTATTTTGGATACATTTTGCATATCATTTTACAGCGGTTTTTCAGTTACAACAGTGACCCAAGAGTAACACAAGAGTAACACAACAGTGACACAACAGTGACGCCAACATGCCTTCAACAGTATCACGGTTATATTTTGTCTATTTCCTATTAAATCGTAGGAAATATCAAGATTTTTCATTTGTGAAATATGAAAATTAACACACACCATTACACATACTTGTTGCAAAACACAAAAGCGATGGAGTCAAATCTGGTGTATGGTTCGTGTCCATTCATTTGGGTTACTTCTTTTACTGTAAAAGTCTTTCAAGGTTATCATATAACATAAGTAACATTCATAAGCATAAGCATCATCACAAGGGAAGTTGTTTCATTATAAATCTCATTTTTAGGGATTTTCATCATTTTACAGTGATTTTTCATACATTGACAACGCTGCGACTTCCGGTAACCTGTCCATTTAGTCTAGAAACGCAACAGTGACTCCTGTCAGTGGGAGCGCAACAGAAAATCGTCGAAAAGAACACAACAGTGACACAATGAACGAACCCCGAAGCGACGCAAGCGTGACGCGAGTGCAGTGGGAGTCGACCTTAACGCACAGTTCCCGAAATAAAACACGTGTATCTCACAGAGACATGACGTGGACGACTTGTCTCCGGTTTGAAGAGTTAGCAACAACGCTAATGATTCCATTTTTCTTCCGGTTCTTCTTAAGTTTTTCACACTTGTAAAGAGCTCTGTACACTTGTGTGGAGAAACAAGCGGGCGAGCACTCTAGTTTAATGGGCATGTTATACCATTTCCTGATACACTCCACTATTGCAATGAGCTCTGTACATACACCAGCTGTGGAGAACCAAGCGGGCGAACACCCTGGTTTACATAAGCGTGTTGTATCATTTCCTGATATACTCCAGTCCACTATTGTACTGAGCTTTGTAACGTTACATCTACTGAATGAACTGAGCGGACGAATGCTCTTGCTGACTGTACATGTCCAAACTTAGTACGGTAGGCTGAATCGTCACAATGCACGCCTTTTGACCAATGGGTGCACAGTTACCTGTAGGGCACTTTGTGACTGTACCAGATCGGTGGCAGACAAAGCTATTACCTTGGCGAATAAGACATTTTTGGAATTAATTTTTGTGGCTAGACAGCATAAATCCAAAAGCTATGGATGGATTGACATAATATTTGTGGTAAGGTGTTGTCCTATCAAAGAAATGATTAGATTTGGTGACACTTTCCTCGGTACTGCAGCAGAACGTTCGGTTCTGATATCTCGTGTTCAGGGCATGGTATGGTCGTGGTTTCAGGGTGGTAGATAGCTCTTGTGCACGAAATGAAGTGACATGTGTTTGGGCCTATAGCTACTGGCAGCTTTCTTAAGAACTACAGGGGCGTTTGAGTTGTAAGCCTTGAAAGGTACAACTGGGGGGTACCAAGTACCAGACCACCACTATAGTTAAATTTCGATGATTAAATAACAAGTTCAAGATGATACACGTGTTCAAGCATATTATGGCCGCGTGCTGTATAAACATGTATTAAACCTTATCCCAAAGTCAACGAGAGACATTTCAAAAAGAGTGTGACACTAAGTTAGCACTTAGTTAGACGCAGCCACAAAACTGAATGCAAGGACCGGTCAGTCAACAAATGGAATCTGATTATCATAAGTGCTAGATTTGCTAAACAGTAGAAAAATACCTCTCAAACTACCGGTATGGCTAGACTGGTTGTGAATCTTTACATTCTACACAACATGAAGTTGATCAGGGGGCAGGCGAGCGGGTTGGACGAAATATCAACAAGGAACACTGTCGAGATTTTCAATAAGCCGGAGATGTTAAAAAATGATATAAAAGACAACAAGAACATAAAACGTACCACAAATAATTCAAAGGCATGTCATTGACATAAACTTTAATTTTTTGTTTCCGTAAACATACCGGCCGGGCCCCAGGTAGGAAATGTGACGTAGGCCTAACATTGCTCAGTACCAGACCTCCGTTGACGGCATACGTTGCCATGCCTCCCGGCAAATAAAATGGAGTGACATTTTCAGAAGATGATTTTTTTGTGTGAAGGAAAATGAAATTCATAATAACCCGTAGAAACCCTTGTGTACAACTAGGGTGGTTACAAGCCACAACATCGCCGAGATTACGCCGAAGCTTTGCGGGCATAAAGAACACCCGCCGGGCAGTGCGTCACAAAGACCGCCGTCGCTAGCCGCTTCTTACTTATATAGACTTGAAAGAAAGCGGCGAAGACTATGGTTGAAGCTGATGTTAGGTGCGACCGACAAAACACCTAACTCCACTCTCCATGGAACTACGTCAACGAGATCCTATACCTTCATGGGTGATTTCTACTGATTAAAAGGGACTGTCATTTACATGACTGTAACTGCGTCATACGAGGATGTTTATGGAGTATTTTAGTCGTTGACATTGTCAAACTTTCAGATGACTATTCTTTACCATAGCATGTTGTAGATAAACAATCTTGCCGTTGTGGATAATGAGTCGATTCTGTGGTGAAGCCTCATAAGGTAATGTGGAGATATTCAGTTTGGCATCATTATCTACAGGAAGAGAATTCGAGAGTTTTCATTACTGCCGTATTTCTTTGTAAATCTTAAAGATACACAAATGACATGGTGCTGAAATCATACACATCCATTGTTTTCTTCTCGTGTAATTTTTCCTCTCTTTGAAGGGGCCATTTCTGCTTGAGGCAAAAAAATGTTACGATACATGTATTAGTATTTCTGTCAGCTTCTCCGTTTGTAGTTTTTATTATTAGATTAGACGCCACGTAATAGATGTTCATCCGGAGATGAAACACAGCTTGTAAATACAACAGAATTAGATAGGTTTGTAATAAGATATGATGCTGTCTGGAGGGAAACGTTAAGATCAGTGAAATATATCAAATTAGATTACATCACAACTAAACGATATTCCTCTGGAATGTAAAACACAACATGTAAATATTAGAAATGAATAGGAGGCTTCATGATGATTACATAGATATTATTTTCAACCGCAATTCAGCCCTTGGGCTGCGAATGTGATACGCTTTTTCTTCTTCTTAATAAACCATTACACATATCAATAAGAAAACTTTATTGTGGATTCTGACAACAGTAAACTAATCCCTTTTCATTAAAACATGATAATTTCCCGTATCCTGAAGCACGTATTACAATTACGGCGCTTTAATTGAAAAATCGTTCAATGAATGGGATGAAATGAAAATTTAGACTTATCTTTTTGAGAACGTTTTTTGAGGGCATTTGGTTAAGATTATAATTTTGTCTTTTTCCTGGGGGGAGAAAGTTGCATTTTTCTAAAAGTCTGGCCCCAAAAATCGTTACTTTCGCCAATTTTCGCCCTTATGCCATGTTATGGTCCTATTTTCGTTATTTGCTGGACTAAGTTAAAATGGCATGGAATGAGATCATGGTGTAATCTTACTCTTCTGCTTGGCCATAAATTTTTCAGATGTCTGTCAAACATATGACTACACCCCCCCCCCCCCCACACACACACACACACACCAACAAAACCTCACAAATCTAATATTGTCATCCTTCTGACTTTCCTTCACAAACAAATCTGTACTTGCCTAACCATAATTCCAATTCTCCGAGTATCCTATTATACCATTTCCGCCTTATTAAATTTTGCCACTATGCAATATTCACATTAACAAGAAATCACAACAAGACGAAAAACCAAACAAATACACCAACTGGATACAAAACCTCCGTTTTCCTGACAGTAAAACTTTAAACGTTACAGTATGCGTAAAGACCTCAGGTTTGAAATATTTGTACTTTCAAAGTTGCACTTTAAGCCTCAACATGCATTCCATTGGCTAACACCCCAGTAGGCATTGAGAGGGTACCGAACACAAGAATAAGTCATGGACGAAGCTAGAAGAAATGCTTGCGGGGTTCCATGCAGCAGTTATAATCGCAGAGCTAAAGGAGCCTTGCATAACCAAACTTGACATACGTTCTTTACGATAAGCAGTGATAACATTCTGCCTGCAGTGAGATTGCGCAGGACAAGACGCTGGTTAAGTACAATATCAAACATACAATCACCCTCCGGGGATGCCTCAGAATCACATACATAGCGTTGCATAGAATACACAGTTGAGGCTCTCCGTCGGGAAACTGAAGTTTCTTGTGAAGAATTACTAAGGGCCGTAGTGCTGTATATGTATGAATGTATAGAGTTTTCAGATTTTATTTCATTTTCTGATTTTACATTGTGATATATGGTGATATTTTCTTTCTACCACTGAACAAATAGCATGCTAAAATTGAATTGAAATAAACTAAAACATTTGGGCTGAGTTCTAAGGCCAGAAAAGGCTTACATAACGGACAGGAATCAAGCACAATGCGACAAAACGTGTCTCAATTTATCTGATAGGATAATGAAGTAAATGAGGATGTTTGAAATTAAGTTGGCACAAACTCTTTTCACGACACGCGCTAATTTGATTTTCGAAAGGCGATCAAACGTTTGACGGCACATGGTGTCCCATGTGCCGAGTTATCCTCTTCCTAACTACCCATAACCAAATTCTCCTAACTCATTGCCTAGTTACCAGTGTAGCGTTCAGGCAAATGCAATTTATCCGACGTCAAAGCACAAGTAATATCATTACTACCATCCTCGATTCGATCCGAGAAAAATTGGTCGTGAGGTTACTACAGGTTGTTTATGACTGGCATCAATGGGTCGACCCTATCAAGATCAAGTATCCAGGATTTTGTCACAGCATAGGGGCATCTTGGTGCTGCAAAGCCATGTGGTACGCGATGAAGGCGTGAGCATTGTAAACAGTATTAGGGGAATCCTCCTCCTCCTGAAAATGTTTAAAACTTTAACCCCCTGAAACACTCTTTCCTGCATTTTGAGGGCCAAATATAGGGAAACATGGCCAACTTTATTTTACATTTGTTATTACAAAACTACAGAAAACTCCCCTTTGTTGGTTGAAGCGCAGCATAGGAGCCAAAATCATAGCATAGGGGCCCAAATTACAGAACAGGGGATCCAAATCACAGCAAAGGCCTGGCGAGAACACTGGTATCACCCTTTAAAGATAACTGCGGTTCAACTCTTCATCTGTCACTGAACATCGATACCAGTTCTGTATCTTTATCGATCCACCCATGTGACGTCCCTTCAGAGTTGCCTGATAAGCTTTATTTTCGATGAATGTATTTTATAAACAAATGATAGTACATGTGCAGTAACCATCTGCAGCTTTCAACTCTTCTTAGACGAAATACCAAATATTCCAAAACTAAAACGAGATATCAAATTACCGTTTCAGTGCAGTAACAAACCGCAAAAATCTGATCATTTCGAGGTCTCATCAAGATCTACCCAAATACCAAATATCAAGACAATCCATCCAGGCCTTTTTGACTTATGTTGTTCATCCATACACATACCTACATACATACATACATACAAAGATACGCTCCCGCAAACATAACCTTGTTGGTGAAGGTTAAGAAAGCGCGGTGAAACATGGAGGAGAATGCAGACGAGACGTAATCCCAGAGAGAGTGTTTGGAACAGACAGCCGGCGGAATTGATGCGGCAGAACCGTGCGTGGGCGGCGACCCAAGAGATGATAAGTTGCAGTGCGGAATGCTTATCTGACGAAGAGGCCCCATGGCCCTCCATCAATTGTCGCCTTTACCACTCTGCGCCATTTATATCAGCACGCCTCACGGTTATGTGGCACACAGGGAAAATATTATGGGAAGGTGCGCTGAAATTAATGGTGTCAACTGTCTGCGTTGTTCTCTTTCCAGGAGACTGTACTGACCGGAGCTGACATTTATCAAGAACACAGACTGGTTCATTATAAAGAACTGCTCTAAGATTAACCAATAATTGGCGACTTGAAAAACGTGGCAGTGATGTGAATGACGGCCACTGCGTAAGTTATTCTCCCACAAGGCTAGGAGCACCAGAACTGTCCCTCATCAACAACACAGCAGACTGGCCTTATTAAGGGACCTACTCTTCGATTCATTATTGGAAACTTAAAAATTCAAATCAAGACTGCCTGACGAATGTACACATCCGGACTTGTACGACTATGCGTTTGCATACTAAACTGTAGGAGGAAGGCAGGAAGGCAGGAAGGCAGAAAGGAAGGAAGCAAGGAAGACCTGAACTACCCCGCAGTTCTATCTTCCTCTTTGGGTACCGAATGGCTGTCATCAAAGGTGAATAATCAAAGGTGAATAAAAAAAGGTGTCAATGAAATGAATAAATTGTCCACCGTCTCAGTAACTCTATCACAACAAGAACTGGCCAGGAGCACCTGAACTGTCACTCATCAACAACACAGCAGACTAGCTTCATTTCCACGACCTGCTCTGCGACTCATGACTAATTGGCAATTTAAAAAAAAAGGTGTAAATGAAAAGAATGATGACCACCGCCTGAGTTATTCTATCTTGCCTGAAGAACTGGCCGTAATCAGAAGGGCAGTAGCTCATCAGGTACACGGAAGACTGGCGTTTAGACCGGTTCATTAGAAGGAACTGCTCTCATAAGATTCAGGAATAATTGGCGACTTCAAAACAGTCAAATGAAGGGAACAATTTCCACTGCCTGAGTTATTCTCTTGCCAGATGCACCAGATCTTTCATTCATCAAGAACAGTTAGTGTACTGTATACGTACTAAAAGGATGTAACAGTCATAAATAATTGGCAATACTAAAACGTTTCAAAATCTAGTACTAGTACTTTATTTTTGCGAACATCCGTGTTAGAAGAGGGTGCGAGTCTCGTTTCAAAGCCATTCGCGGTCTTCCATTTTAAAGCCATTCGCGGTCTTCCATCAAGGGGAATTAGCATGTACACGAAGTCACGAGAGACATGTAGGGCTTAAAATCACATAGTGAAAATCCCTTGCTGCATTTCAAACTTTTTTGTAATTTAAATTTGTGGATTAATTTTTAGTTTAACGTCCTATTATATCATTCACTAGCTGTGGAAAACCTTACACCGATAACATTGACTCTTTATATGACATTTCAAACTACTGCAATATATTTGTCAACAGTGTAACAAACTTTGTTAGTCGAAAACGCAGACCATCGTTACAACACCGATCTAGGAAAGGAAGTAGGAGCTAAATATTTCTCAATATTTCCGCGGGGGTTGACGTTTGAGGTATCAACCTGGCATTGTGTAAAATATATACCAGCTGTGACATCAACGTGGTGTTTTTACGCTATAATTGCTTTCCGGTGACATTTGCTTCTGACTGGGATAAACGCTTGAGATATGCTAATGTTCAGGATGTCAAGAGCGTCCAGAATATCCCAGAATTAGCGACGCACGCGTGTAGGAAACACGTGTAGAATCTTGTCGACAGTAAAACAGCGGGGTTACATAGCTTTGTATGTACATCATGTCTACCATAGCTAGTTTCAAACCAAAGATTTGAAGCATTGAGTTGCTCGATGGCTAAATTTGTAATTTTTATTTGTTCATGAATTTTGTTCATCGTTTTCTTGTCATATCGTTTGTGGGCTGTTTACTGCAGTGTTGTACCAACTAAATGAATGTACTTGATTTGTTTTCAGTTTCTTTTTCATTTTGTGTATTATTCGGATTCGTGGTATATCTTTGCCTTTTGGTGTGTTCTTCTGTTGTTGTTTTTTCATGTTATGTTGTCATTTTTGTTTTGATTATTTTCCAAATCTTTTATTCTTCCAACATGAGTCATTTGCGGCTAAAAAGTCATCTTCAGTGGTAACATGTTTTGCGAATGAGACTGCTTCCCCATCTCGTTTTTTTAAAATTCATGATGGGGCCCTGGAAACAATGTTGTGCTTTGGTTACACGACCGACCTCAGCAAAAAAAAACGACTATCGACTCTTAACTTTTTGGAACCGGACGCTGGAAAGCTCAGAGACATAAAATTGTCAGCCGAACATCTTGATCAGTAAACAGTTGAACAGTTGGTGTAGAAATGTGTAGTTAACAGTTTCCTTATTTGTTCGCTTTACTGACATACTGAACAATTTATATATGTAGAATCATTGTCAAACTGGACCTCCTGGATAGATTCGCCAAAATACAATTGATCGTTAAAAAGCTAATCCCTCCCTATAACGTTATATCTACTGACCATTTTCAAGGACTGTGATCAGAAATATGACGTTTTTGTACCAGCTTTTCACCCAGAAGAAAAACAAGACACTTCATCTTTCCGATTGTTACATGTACAGTACTCCAGATACGAAAATAACGACAGCTGCAGCTGGCTCTTTCACTTGACGAGGAGCATCGCAACTAATATAAGAGGCAGGCTGATAAACACTTGTGCAGCTTTCGTCCGGTGTTTTTCACCAAGACGGGGCCCATCGTTGCGTGGGGAATACTTCAGAGGCTGACACAGGATGCAAATGTTTATTTTTAGTGTGAAGATACAAATGAAAATAGTGGTTAAACAGTAACATATAACACGATATGCCATTTTCTCACCAACACTACTTTTACTTTTGCAGCTTGCTCTAAAAGGCTGGATTTGCCACGAAAAATCTTCACCGCTGGCATCACGCGAGCTGTAATCTAGACTTCCTGCTCGGTCTGCGCGACCTCAGAGCTATTTTCGCACCTCTACATTATGTTCAACCCGAACATCACCGTGCGTCTATCATCCCGGAGGTTGCGGATAGAACGGCGATTTGGTAGATTACATGCTCGGTAGATGATACGTCTCCAGCCGGAAGTTCGCATGAACCGCATTTGAACCACAGGGTTCAAGAACGAGAAATAAGTTCGGCATGTCTCTGCGAGGGATCAATAATAGCTTGCGTTTCACCCCGAGGGCGCGTGTGCTCCGGAGTAATATGTTTGCAATAAGTAGTTCTCAGAACTGCAAGAGATTAGAGATACATGGTCGGGTTCTGCATTTGGTGTAGTTTGCAACGGCGCTGTCGTTGTCCAGGAAAACTGCCAGTTAATACCAGCTATTCCGCCATCATTCCCCCAAACTCATTTTGAAAAGTTTATTTATTCATTGAAGTTTGCCACATTTGTGGAAGCATTGACACAACAGGTGGCTATCACTTTTTCAGGATGTCAGCCCTGAGCTAGACTGTAAAGGCCCCCTCTCACTTGACGTGCGGCACGCTTGCGGCATTGCTGCGTTCGTTCACTGCGGTACTGTTTTGTTATTTTCTCCGATTTGTTATAATTCAGATATTGCGCAATACGTAAAAGTGTGACATAGAAGACCACAAAATACACAACAAGTAAGAAAATCCGTTCTTTATCTCTGAAATTCGTTGAGCATCTTCCGAACGCAGCAATGCCGCAAGCGTGCCGCACGTCAAGTGAGAGGGGGCCTTAAGATTTGCTCCACTCACATTGGGAAGGACCCCTACTCTTTTCGTAGTGCAGTGAATACATGTACTTGAATGTTCTCGAAGTGTGGATCTCCTCAAAGACGGGACATCCTTCTTTACGGCCCTATGTGCTCCTTTTCCCATAGTGCAGGATTCGAGTGAATTATATGAAGAAATGGTAAAAAGTGCCTTTTCCAAGAGCAAAATACTCGTGGATGTCAGGGATTTGAACCGAGAACGCTTATTCTAAGTCAACAATACTAACCATAATAGCACCTGGCCATCCCATGAAGTATTCCATATCTAGCTTCAAAATCGCTTGGGTAGAGTCTGAAAGCCGCATGCATACTCAAGTTGTGCGTGGCCAAGCGGATGTCTATGTCAGGTAACGCGTGGCAAATTAAGATCCATTTTAGTTAGTGCCCCGCTTTCGCCTGTTTTGGACATTTGGATAATCTTTTTTCTTGACTTACCCGATTACTGCTAAATGGACGGCCACTTAAGGCCCCCTCTCACTTGAAGTGCGGCACGCTTGCGGCCTTGCTGCGTTCGGAAGATGCTCAACGAATTTCAGAGATAAAGAACGAATTTTCTTACTTGTTGTGTATTTTGTGGTCTTCTATGTCACACTTTTACGTATTGCGCAATATCTGAATTATAACAAATCGGAGAAAATAACAAAACAGTACCGCAGTGAACGAACGCAGCAATACCGCAAGCGTGCCGCACGTCAAGTGAGAGGGGGCCTTTACATGCGAAAGGTCGCAAGATCTGAAGTGGCTGTAAAAGGTCAGAAAATACGTACTTAAGGTAAACTTTAAGTCGGCTTCGGCAGTGCATGTTTCTTTAAACCTTTATTCATTCATAAAAACTCAACTTGATCGGCCTGCAGGCCACTTTTCATGAGGGAGGTCAAAATATAACAGAGTTACAGATTAAACCGAGTCCTAATAAATCTATCAACACATATCACTACATATACATGGTACAAAACATAAGTAGAGCGAAAGCTCAGCATTCATAGTCCGTGCGTTCATAAGGTGCACTTGGGGCACCGGTGTAGCACTGTGGGGTTCGTAGATGACTCAACGAATTTCAGAGATAAAGCACAAATTTTCTTTCGTTTTGTGTATTACGCAATATCTAAAAATCACGAAAGTACCAAAACAGTGCCACACCAGTGCCCCAAGTGCAGTGAGAGCCCGCCTATATTCACCGCTATTCATGAATCATAAGATATGCCGTCGCGCCGCCACTGCTTGTTGTATGAATACGACAATCTTAATCAGAATTCACTTCACATCCGCAAACTGGACCCAAGAGAAACGACAAGAATAGCGCAGCGCACCCGTAACGACCTCATATTGAACAGCGCTATTATGGACCATCTCTCTGAATAATGCTATTTCTTCCTGTCACAGGTCCCATCCCAGGAAAGACCTCACAACACACGTTCAATTTTAAAAGATAACGGCTTCTATTTATAAGTCTGTCCCCGGTGAGGCATCCTTCTTGGGGTCTCAAGGATCGTGTAGTGCAATATGGGCACAGGTGGCGGGGCTTAGATTGCCACGTGAGTTTGGCATCACGTTGATGTTGTGCAAGTGACGTTATACACTAAACCTGTACATTTATTCGCAAACTTTCGGTGTCGCATTTTTCTACGTAACTTTATCCTGTTGCTGTGATAATTGCAATGATGACAAAAGCCTAAGTCTGTTATTGAATAGAAGGTTTGCGTAATATAGCATACAAAATTCGCCAGGTTTTATGATATGTGTAATGTAAAATAATGAATTTGCGCATTAGACGTAGTATGTAGAAACGCCATTAACATCCATTTATTTGTTTTAGTTTAATTAGAGCTTAGATAATGTAGTTATATTGGTTGATTGTTTTGCGTGAACCTCAACTCTTACCCCATGCAGGCCGATTCTTCGATTAAATTCAAGTAAACAAAACTAACTTATATCTCTCCACCCAATTTTCCTACCGCTCTTCTTTGTGCTCTTGTCAGTTCTGTACTGCTAAGGCCTAGGTCCTATTTCCAAACCGGGGCCCGGCCGGGATGTTTGAGGAAACGAAAGATAAAGGTGTTTATCAAGGAATATACACAAATTATGCTCATGACTATTTTCTTTACATGTGTCTTTCGTTGCCTTTTGTGTCATTTTTTTTTCGAAAGCTACCCGGCCGGGCCCCGGGTTAGGAATTGGGCCTTAGGAAACGAATGGATGTATGAAATCAAAGTCTAAGGGAAAGAAGAAACTAATTCCCTTCCCACGCTGAAGAATCTAGCCACAGGTAATGTTAGAGTGAAACTTGTATATCTACCACGATTTAAACACGTTTCATGATGCAGGATCATTAAAGGTTGCCTGTGTGTATTTTTGTTTTGTTGTAGTGATGAACTTTTGGGTTATAGCTAGGATTTGGGAATTAATGATATATGAAAAAAATTGGACTTTCACGAAGTAATATAGAAATCTGGGCATTTTTGGAGAGCGTTAAGAAGTTAGCTGAGAGCCTTATAAGCCAGGAAAAGTTGCCGAGGCGTAACAACTTTTGGTTGGTGTAATTAGGACAATGGATTATGTAATGGGCGACTGATTCGGAATATTACTTTGCTTGTGTTCCACTGTGCGTCACCCGCCCAATAGTCGTTTCTCAAGATGCGACCATCACCTTACAAAGTCCCCTTTACTACCGGTAACAAGATTCAAAAATTGTCCTAAACAACCCGTTGCCATGCGACAGTGACGTGCAGTGGCAGCAGGGAGCGCTGACAACCCGTGAGGAACCAATCATCCGGACAATGGAGCCAAGGAGACACTAACAGACTGCTCCCCACACGACCTTGGTGTTTAACGGGAGGACGATGGACACCTTACATGGAGTTTGTTTGTTCGAAGTTTGTACCTTAATCTATCCACGACATGCTGAAATCAATCTGCATGCCGTTTTCATTGACGTCATGAGTGAAGAGGTGAGGGACGCAAAAATGTCGGAAAGACAACATACATATACATGATTGAAGTCGTAATAAATCCATAGATGTATGGTGGAATCCTATCTTTTATAGTTTATCGGCAACACAAAGATAAAGAAGGACATTCTTCGTTAAAGAGTGCAACGGATTTTACTAGCTAACTAAAAGTGCGCTCCTACCGCACTTGTGTCAAGCTTGCGTCACTGCGGGGTTCGAAAGATACTCAACGAATTTCAGAGACGAAGAACGAATTTTCTGTCTTTTTGTGTATTTTGTCGTCTTCTTAGTCATACTTTTACGTATTACGCAATATCTCAATTATAAAAATTGGAGAAAATAACAAAACAGTGACGACGTGAATGAACCCCGCAGTGACGCAAGCTTTTACACAAGTGCAGTGGGAGCGCACCTTAAGCTAAAGATACAATGACTACATATTTGGTGTTTTGCCCTTGGCAATACATGATAGTGATATGCCATATTAAGTTTACGACATTGTCTGGTTGTTCAGGGTAAGGTTTTGCTTGGCAACACTCTTAAATCATTTGTCGCAATTACTAGAAACCGACAAGTCGTCTCATCCAAACCATAAAAACACGTTAGTTGATGTAACATTAGTAATTGTTCACATCAAAATGTCGGTATGTCTCAGGAAGCTGAACTTGTCCAGCTGACGTTCATACATCTGGTGTCACTTTCATTATTCTTGACTCCAGCATTTTAATGACTTGTGTCATTGACAAATTTTACTGTTTTACAGGATAAACGGTATTTAGCATAACGTAACCCATGACTTAAAGATTAGAAAAATGAGATTCACAAAGCCATGTCGTTTGTCTCCTTTTATATGTGATTTTACGTTATCATGTCGACTTTAATGAATGTCCATTTATAAGGCTGAACATCACAAGGAAGTTTTCCAGTTGAGGTTATATTTATTCTAATCCCAAACTGCCCAGATTATAGAATCATAAAGCTGTCTGTAGATATGTAAATACTTTACGTTTTGTGACCACATCTGAGCACTGTGAGCAGCGACACCTGTCCTGCAGTACAGAATTGCCCTGGTGACAGGCAATCACCAAAACATTGGTAAAAATAAAGCAGTGGTTGTGTAAAAAGAGTCTCTCCATTTAGTGACGTACCAAACTGATGAAAGTATTCACGGTTGCCCAGATTATATCTATCAAGATATTTTCATTTTCTTCCTCAATATGTTCAAATAATTGATTATCTCCCAAACCTGCTAGCACCACAGAAAAATCACGTAGTCCATACCATTGCCCATACCATTAGATAAGAATGTAAGTCCATAACATTGGATAAGGCTGTAAGTCCATACCATTCGATAATAATGAAGAGGTTCATGATTCTAAGCACGCATGTCCAACTTATGATAGAGAGAGACAAAAAATGTTACAGTCTATTAAATGCAAATCTGATACAATGTTACCACCTACCAAGACAGAAATGTTTAATGTTACTATCATGTCCTGCTGATATATCTGCCTATGTCGGTCAATTTATATATAATTCATTTAAAAAACGAGACAATACTATACTGTCCTGAACCAGCATTTAATGCTATCCTGATTGTTAATACTATATACCATGTATAAAATAGATTAGTCTCTTAGATTTTTAGATACTAGTAACTCATGTGGTTAAACTGTTTTATATGTATTGTATGTCAAGCTGCCAAACACTGTATCCTCTACAGTTGTCGTGCAATAAAGTTCTTCTTCTTGTGCAGAGAAATGCATTCTGGGAAACATGTAAAGGTTAACTTGTAAATTTTGATACCGGTAACACATAGATGATTAAAATTCATAAATTCATAAACTGTGACGTCTAACGACAACAAGAACTAGGAAGATTCGACTTCAAACTCCCTGTCATTGCAGTATTATGGTTTGCAAATTCTTTCCCGTGGGCTAATTGCACGTAACATAATTCAAACAGTTTAAAAACAATATCACAACTGTTAGTCTACTCTAATCTAAAGCTAGTAAAAGCTAACTCTAGATCCTAGGTTATTAGGTTCGACTCCTTTTCCGAAGACAGTGGAAGACGAAAGATCTCGCCTTTTCTATCATGTGTGGGTTTTGTGATGTGAGAAGGAAAACTGTTTATTTTTGTCAGTGAATGTGAGGACGTTTGGGTGGAATTTGGTGGCCTCTTCAAACAGCTCTTTTCTTTCGTGATCGTAGAAAGAGCAGTTTGACATACAATGTTTTTCGTCTTCCACCACATTACAGTACATTATATATACTGCAATGACGGGAAGTTTGAAGTCGAATCCAACCTTAATGATAATGATACAAAACGGCAAAGACTTGTAGACAGACACTGACAACAGGTTGTTGCCACGCGACGTGACGTACAACGGTGGCACGAAATGTCATCAGGAACCAATTATCTGCACAATGAAGCCGCGCTAGCTCCAAGATTTTGCAAATTCGTGATGTAGACTGGTACAAGAAGTTTCACACCTCCGGAAATTTTCTTAATTTCTTCATGGCCATCACAGATGTTGTTGATTTTTCAGATATTTTCTTCCCAGTTGTATTCGTCATTCGTAGTTGACGACTGACCATACCAGCTGTCATTGGACTAATATAAATACAAAAAATACTTCCCAGAAGGGGCTATGAACCTGTAATGCTGCAGGACCTGAAAATACTTTTATGGGGTCGAAATCACCGGGACTTTGGGACTCAATAACTACCCATATACCAAAATAAATACAAATCTATCAAAAGAATCTTAAGCTTCAGGTGCGAACACACAAACACAACCAAACACAGCAACTCCGTATGAGGTAAACAAAAATATAACGTTACTGTGGGATCGGTATTAGCGCCCCTGAATTTAAGAAAGGCGACCTAGACTCAAATTCCTTATGCATCGATTGAACCTTAGATAGATGCTATGCTCAGATATACAATGTCTACGATGTTTCCTGCCATGTCCATTACCGTCTTATGATGAAGCTGTCACGTGCACCATCTTCTAAAACCATCTTCTTAAGAGCATGACAAATGTCAAACCAGATACAGGGGAGTTTTTTTCTATGGCATCGAGCTTTGTTGGCTTTTCTGTGCACCGGAACTAGAGCACAGGACCGTGCGACATGGAGGTACTTAACGGAGAGGACTAAGGGTCAGTCACTGGCCAGAGCACTTAGGCAGGTAGGCGGGCTGGATCACTCCCTGCATCACCTGAATTTAAAGTCATAAAACTGGCATGTTATAGCATCTCACTAGAACGCCGTACCATTAGAAATTGAAGTAGTCATACATGTGTAAGTCCAATCGGTTCAATGGCCTGACTGGGTAGCGTGTTCGCCTTGTATTCGGTAGGTCGTAAGTTTGATCCCGCCCGAGTCATACTTTAAAAATGGTACATGCTGCTTTCTCTGCTTAACACTCAGCATTCGGGAAAGAGTACGAAAGTTGGACTCACATCACCACCAGTGGACTATCCCCCTGCTGTAGTGATTGCACAAAGTTGTGTGGCCCGGGGCTACTGAGGGTGCCACTCTATTCGCCATCAGGCGCGGGAAGGACTTTGTGACATATTTATGTATATTTATGGCCATCACCTTGCACTCAGATAACTCGCCTGTAGAGAAAGGTAAATGCACTTACTCTTGGTCAATCTCTCGTAACCCGTAACGTTATATAAGCCATACGTGCTCCGATACAATAATTGGGCACTCTATTGTTTGTCAGGGATGTAAAGATATTTATATTAAAGCACTTAACGTCAACGCCTTTGTTTGAGAAAATGCAATTGCTACATGTTGATCGGTTGCTAAGCATCACCTACGTCAGAGATGTCAACTTCTGTACGTAACAGGTGAGCACGCGACTGGTACAAATGTACGATTGAGAAACCAACATTCCCGAGCAAATGTAGATAAATCGGAGTGAAAAGATTACCATTCTGTCTTCCCGACATGTGTTGACAGGTTGGCTGATTAAAGGTGGTATCTCGCTGAACTTACGGCACTGGTGCGGCACTGCGGGGTTCGAAAGATTACTCAACAAGCTTCAGTGTTTAAGAACGAAATTTCTTACGTTTTGTTGTCTTCTAAGTAATACGTTTAAGTATTATGCAATATCTAACTTATTAAAAAATTCGGCGAAAAATAAAACAGTGCCGCAGTTAACGAACCCCGCAGTGCCGCACCGGTGCCCCGAGTGCAGCGAGATAACAACCTTAAGGAATTTGAAGTCTTGCGTCATCAGACATGGACCCCTAAGGGGGCGCCCTGTCGGTTGATCAAAGACATCAGCAGTCTACAAGCTGCAGTAATAGAAGTGGCAAGAGGAGAGCCTGTAGACTTATTTGGAAGTAATTCTAGGAACGGCATCGATAGAAGAAGATAGGTGAAAGCCAAGAGGATGGAAGATGGAAGAATTCCAAAGCTAGCGCAGCTAGCTGCAATGCAACACGCATGATCACATTCGGTGGCCGGGGCATAAGTCGTCACAAAGACCATCTAAAAGCTCCTTCTCTGCATCGTCATCCCCCTTACTCCCTTACCCCCTTAGAGGTTGTATACTGACACTTGCACCGCTGTTCGAAGGGAGGGGGACATTTTTACGACCATTTGACATTTGCGTCCACTTTGCCGGCTCTGCTCCAGATAGAGCACGATTACACACACTCAGCCACCGGCTGTAAAACCCAATCTCGTTTCTCATCCATCGCAGAGGTGCTTTCCCCCGGAGCGAGTCGACCCAACGACATTGACCCGTCTTTTACAAACCAGAACGCGTTGGTGTTGTATAAAGAGGGAGATATTTACAAGGCTGGCAAGGCAGCGGTTTTTGTTGTTGCTAGGGTTAGAGTTGTTAACCCAGAATCTAAAATTTCTGGGGCATTGCCCTTTGCAAAGGCACTTTATTTTCTCACTCGGCTTATGTGAAAATGAGTACCTAGCTTTGGATGTACAGTATTGTTTGTCATTTGAGGGGAGCCACAGTTGGAACACGTCATGAAACATTCACCACACTTATCGTAACGAGCAAGGGTTCTTCCCGGTGTCAGAGACAGTCTAGTCTCCGGGTTGATATCTTGAAAGGGTGAAAAGGTCTTGACCTTTACCAAATCCTTCTATTGGCTGGCGAGGTAGAAATTCTTCATTTGTGCGTTTCTTTCGTTTTGCATAACCGGTACACCGCAGTTGGGCACAACACATTTTAGTTTTGTACAGTAAGTACAAGCTACGTAAGCCACAAGTTTTGATCCACTTACACTTCGACCGCCTTTTCCAAGGGCACGACCGCTGCTCGGGATTTAAGCCCAATTTTCGATGTCAAGAACCCTAACCTTACCCTGCCCCAAAGCTGCCTGAAAAGATAGAACAATTTTCCAGGGAATCTAGCCATGAGACTTCCATGGTCAGTTGAACATACCATTTTATCCACTTTCCAGTATTCTCTCCAGCCCGTAGTGAAGACAAAAAATCGTATTTTCCCAGAACTATCGTGTAGTGGAATTGTTATCACCAAGCACAGTAGAGGCATCTTCTCTGGATTGTTTCAAAGAGCACTTGCAGATAGATGTGGAAAAATTAAGTATGACAGGTCGTTCAGTGCAATATAACCAGCTGCGCGCGTTACGCCGAGGGGAGATTATACCGGCTATATAGATACAGATACAGACTATAAAACTCTCCTTCCATGATAATTAGAAGCAACAGCTTACAAACGTCCAGACACCTAAGACCCCACCCATCTTATGACGTCAAGCTTTTTAAAAGTCCACATGACTTGCTAACTGTGTCATCACTCTATAAAAGTACTTGTGACGTCCAAACTTCTATTCTATCTGTAGTTGGCCAAGTCGTCAATACAGATAATTTACAATACCACTGACAAATGTAGTAAATGTACGCTTTTGCGAGCACAGTAATGAATCAATTTGCTTGAGCTTGAGCTTGCAAAACGCTCTTTGCACAATTATCGGTTTTCAGCATTACTCGCACACGGGTAATACGTGCAGAGGGGTAGGTGATTTCAAACGCATTTGCTGCAGTGTTTGGTTTATCTCTTCCATTAATTTAACGTTCATTTCCCCCATGTCAGGGCGTTCTGACACTTAAGTCATTACCGTAGTTTCGGCTTCTGGTAATGGCCTTGATGGAAGTTTGCATTCGTTTATACACCCTTTCGACGTAGGCAACTACCGATTAGCAACCAAAATCTCAACATTTTTTAGCTGAAGAAGTGTATTTCATACGTTTGTAGTGCTTCGTTATCTTTCTAATTACATATAATGGACCATATCCAATATGCTAAGTCATAGGTCATACACATAAAATTTTAGAGGTCTAGACGTCTCCATCAAGTGGAAAGAGAATTGGAGAAACAACAAGTGACAGGTTAAAGCAGACAGAATAACTTTTGACATATTCGGGGAAATTGAGGTTAAGCAGGTTCAAAAATAGTTTCAGTACATTTTTTTCTGAAAATGATCATCACCAAGTTGTGCAACGTCGTAACTGGGTATTGCACTACTGATAGATAACTGTTATATAAGGATTATTCCTTCCACAGAAATAGCTTCTACTCACATCAACCAGTTGCCTAACAGGTACCGAGTGCAACATAAAAATAGCAACCATCGTGTTCGATTTGTTTTCATGTGCCTTATAGTGTCAGTTGCGTGCTCTCCGGAGACAGACGGTGATCCTTCTGTCATGAAAGTAATCAAATTTTCCAGATATAGAAAATATAGTGTGTGTGTGTCTAACTCAACTAAGTGTTTCAAGATATAGTTCGGAATAAGTTAAGAATGGCCTGGTGAATTTGTGATTATATTTAGTATGTGTGTATGTTGGTAAGACAAAGATCAAGGTCATGTGTGGGTCTCCTGGTGGCTATCCTTTGTACTACAGCAGAACTAGTTTTTAAATTTAAGAGGTCTAGACGTCTCCATCAAGTGGAAAGAGAACTGGAGAAAAAACAATTGACTGATTAAAGCAGACAGAATAACTTCTGACATATTCGGGGAAATTGAGGTTGAGCACATTCGTCGTTCTAGTTAAAAATAGTTTCTGTACATTTTTTTTCTGAAAATGATTATCACCAGATTATGCAACATCGTAACTGGGTATTGCACTACTGATAGATAACTGTTATATAAGGATTATTCCTTCCACAGAAATAGCTTCTACTCACAGCAACCTGTTGCCTAACAGGTACCGAGTGCAACATAAAAATAGCAACCATCGTGTTCGATTTGTTTACATCTGTATCTGTATCTGTATCTATATAGCCGGTATAACCGCCCTTCGGCGTAACATACCACATGTGCCTTATAGTGTCAGATGTGTGTTCTCCGGAGACAGACGGTGATTCTTCTGTCATGAAAGCAATCAAATTTTCCAGATATAGAAAGCCTTGCCCTTCGCAGGAGTTTGTCATTATCTCCAAGGAAAAATGGATGTATTTTTGGGTGCGAACCCGCGTATTTGTGTGTATGTGAGAATCTGAGCGTCTGTGTGGGTCTCTCCCCCCCCCCCTCTCTCTGTTTGTGTGTGTGTGTTTGTGTATGTATGTATGTATGTGTGTGTGTGGGGGGGGGTCTGTCTGAATGACTGCTTCAGTTTTAGCTTTAATTTGTTTCTTTCCCCAGGGTGCCGCTCAGTGACTTCATATTACTTTTCAAACAGGCCCTTGGTGCATAAGAATGGTTAAGTCAGAAAATCATGCAGAATTACGCAGATTACTTTGTCATGCCCGTGTTTTGTATCTTTAGCTAATCACTTTCATGAAATTTGATTTGTATAAAACAGGAATTTTTTATATAATACCAAAAATATAATTATCTATCTGAAAGCATTTCATGCGTCACGAAAGAAGAACATTCTATGATACCCAGATGAAGCAGAATTCAGGCAATTACCCCCTGAATGTGTCTCCATCACTCATCTCTATATATAGCTGTAACCGTGTTTGATTTAATTGTATCCACCCTTCCCTTCTAAAACCTGAAACGATTCTGAAGGTCGAAGTGACCCCTCTCATTAGGGTCAATCAATTGTTCCGGGAATAAAAGCCTATTTTGGGGAAAGGCAGCCCTCCTTTTAACGAATCGATGGATCACGAAATTAAATGGATCGCTCTGTAACGATGTAATGTCACAAGTCGTTTAGGTCAGACCAATCACGATGACAATGCCTCTTTTTTGTAACTCTGGCAACAGCAAGTAAATCCTATGGGGGACATCCTTTGCAGGATTTAAATTTGATGCGAGAGCGAGAGAAAAAACAAGTTGGGTGAAAAAGCCTAGATTTTCAAATCAAAGACCATAAACGTTCTTACAAGAATTGAACAAAAACACCATATTACAGCCAAGGAGTCGTGTATTCCTGTGTTCAAGAAGTGAACAAAGTGACAGAAGTGGCAATTACTTGTACACTATACGCTGAACAATTTTCTTCTTTTTTTGATATCAGGCGTAAATCACTGCATACGATGATGCTATCCACGGAATTTTCTTGCAGTGGCCTTTAGTTAAATATATTAGCTTTATCTACTAATCTAATTGCTGTCTTATGGTGTCAAAATAAAACCCCTCTAGTATCAGCTTATCAACAACAATCCCAAGTGGAATTGAACCCGTGGACTGTGGTGAGAGATGCAGTCATAGCAGTACCAGTAGGAATACCCAACACCCTTAAAGGTGGACTCTCACTGCACTTGGGGCACCGGTGTGGCACTGCGGGGTTCCTTCACTGCGGCACTGTTGTTTTCGCGATTTTTCATAATTTAGATATTGCTTAATACGTAAAAGTATGACTTAGAAGACAACAAAATACCACAAAAAAATTCGTTCTTTATCTCTGAAATTCGTTGAGTCATCTAAAAACCCCACAGTGCCGCATCGGTGCCCCAAGTGCAATGAGAGTACACATTTACACACAAGCTATCAGGGGCTGAATTCGGCAGCAGCAATACACAACATCTGAGGAATTAATAAGTAGCTTGGGTGTTAAATACGCAAGGAGGGAGAAGCAGTGGGTTTAAAGCATCTTTTATCTGTGCTAATGCATCCCCTGTCGCCGTGCATCATGTATCTAGCTTAGCCCGAAATCGCACACAATCAGCCGCCGGCGTGAAACATGTGTACCGTTAATCCCAGGGTAGGATGCCTAGGTGGAACAGGGATTACTGGGTAGTGCATCCAGACTACAGATACACATTACTTATATTTCTCCTAGGGGTGGATAACCGCTTCATGTCAGTCTGATTTTGTCTCTCCCATCTCCCATGAATATATGATATCCAGTGATTAAATCGATTTTCAAGGGTGTTCAAAGTGCATCCAGAATGTTTGCTATTCGGATACACATTACTACTGTTTCTCCTAGGGGTAAAGAACCGCTTTATGTCAGACTGATTTTGTCCCATAAAAAGGAGAGTCATCTATTATATTGGTTATTTGCAAAATCATACCCGAGGGCTAATTGCACATACAGTCTATACACTTTATAATTAAAGTATATAACACTAGTTTCCAATCAAATGTAAGGTACTACGTTTATTATTGTGGGGTTTGACTTTTTCTTTGAAGGCAGCAGTTAATAAATGTGCCACGTTCTGCAAATTGAATGGGTTTGGGGATTTCAATAAAGTCTTTTTATTCAATTACGATAAAGGGTTTCTTTAATGCACATCTTATTATGATAGCGGTATGAAGTAACGGGCATGGTGCAGTGATTCATCCTTCCCACACCATGCGACGTAACGCAGAGTTACCATACGTCGTGCACTACCTATCATCGTCCACTTTTGGTCATGTTTGGGAGTTTGCTGCCATTGACATGTTTCCATTTGAGTTTGCATTCAGCGACACAAGAATATAGAATACTAAAGGCGTTCAGTAAGTGTCTTCTTGGAATCCCGCTTGGCGCATTTGGTATTGAATTCGACAGTACGTATTTCTTTGAATTCCCTTTGTCTAAGTCGCACGAACGTTATGAATTGCTTTCTTAACTGAGTTTGGTTTGCAGAATAGTTTGGCCACTTATGGGGAAACTTTGCCGAATACTAGGATACTTTTTTCAGCCATTAGCTATCATACATAATTTGTAGGTAGCTAATTTTCCTGGACTTCGGAACATCTGTGCGTTTCATGTGGGATGCACTAGAAGGGGAATATGAACGACAGTAGGTCCCCCTGGCACAATTCTTCAACATTCTTCAATCATGCTTACACGGCGGTTAACAGCCGGAGACAAAGTTACAGATCATGCATTGCTCGTTGTGGAAGACCTGATCTTTCTTCCATCGGATTAATTATTTGGCTCTTACTGTGTTTTTCTTTTATCGAAATGGCGTTTCGAACATATCTGACAGTATTGGGTTGCGTCACCTTATATCTACCGCAAGCAATGCGGCAGGGGCTAGTCCGCTGGTAGTGGTGTGTGTATAGTGTTAATTTACTACGAAGATCTTTCTTATAAGTTCTGCTAAGCAGACGAAGTAGAATGCATAATTTTCAAAGGGTACTAAAGTTCGTCAAACAAGTCAAGGTTATCGCAAGCAATCATTTCTAACCTCCGTTAACCTTTGCTAAAGAAATCTAGTGCAACTCCAAGATATATGCCTCTTCAGGCAGCCTGGGCCCCCGGGAAATCTTAAGACGATGTTGCCTTGAAGGGTGCATTAAGAAGAAAGGTCGTGTTTGTACAGAAGCGTCGAGTTTTTAAACTCGTTGATTAGATGGTTGATTGTCTGTGCCATAAAAGGGGAGGTCACCGACCTTTGCGTATTATCACAACGATTGATACGGTTGTCTCCTTGAGAACAGAGGAATTGGAATTAGTGTGGCTTGGCTTCGTGTACGTCCGCAGCTGCACGGCCATTACAAAGTTGTAGCACATACGGCTTTAAAGCAGAAGTGGTGTGATAGGATACTTAGAGAATTGGATGTATTATTAGGGTTAGGAACAAAGATGAGAGCCAGGATAACTCATGGCTCCTACACAGTAATCTCAGGTTGTTACAAATTAAATAACGGTGGAATGGCTGTCACAAATTAAGCATAGAAACCAGAAGATTCCAAATTCCTATCGACCACAGGGTTTGTCCTTTCTTTCCAAACAAATATCACTATTTGATTGTATTACCCAAATATTTTCTTATACGTAATGCACTGTACACAAGGCTATCATCTTACATACCGGGATTTACCTCAATGGACTTAAATAGTAAATGTGAATACATCATGACATGTGACAAACACTGCATGCTATACATAGGAAAATATATTAAAGAATGTCTAGACGCTAAAAATCCCTCCAATGATTGTAAAAGATCATTTCCATCCCATACTATGCACCCTTGTATGAAGTAGAAAGCCTTATAAATCTGTAGCTACGTATCAGTAGATGCCATGCTTTAAACCTAGTACAATTGTTGAGCAATAAAGTTGCACATATATTCAGTGTCCTTCATCCCAACCTACAATTATGGGAATATATAGAATATTATCGTGACTGTTACTGCCATTATAATGGTAATGCATTGCGCTGCATTGGAACTTCATGAGATTCCCTGATGCCGTTTCGGTGGTTAGATAAAGGCATTGACGTATGAAGAGATCAAGAGACTTTTGACATTCCCAATACATTGAAAAAGTATGAATAGAAAAGAAACTTGGATACATTGGGACCATTACTGGTATAAATAGACGATACTACCAGCCCGTTAAACATACGATTTGCCAGGTCCACAGCAAAGACTTGATTGGTTGTAATGGTTTGAAGATTGCACAACAACAACTACACCCGGTAATAGGAACTTCAAACTACCACTACTCCACCTACTTATTACAGGCTAGGCATTTGTAACTTTTTCGTGGCCGTGCAAATTATACATTTCGAAAATGCTTGTTAAGTATACAGTTCAAACGCTGGATTATCAATTCATCACGTTTCATACCTTTTATTATATTTCAGCCATACCATAGGTATGGTGAAATATATTGTTATATTGCAATCCATACATAGTATGGGATTGCAATATATTGTTTTTCCTTTCGTTCTCCTCCTGTCAAATCTTCAAATGGATTCAACTTTTTCATTTTTGGGCCAAATGAGCTGAAATTTGGCAGGGTGGTAGAAGTAGCAAATACCCCCAGGCGTTTTTTTCACTTTCTTGATAGAGGCCTTAGAATTTATGATATTTAGGGTTTTTGGTCATTTTTAGATAAAATATGTATATTTTGGGCCCCTGTGCCCTGGTATTACAAGCTAATGACCTGAAATTTGGTACAGAGGTGCATTAAACATATGAGCACAGAAAACCATCAACACTTTCTTCATAGATCGCTTAAAAAATGAGTTATTTTAGGGTTTTTGGCCATTTTTGACTAAAAATGTATATTTTTGGCTCCTATGCCCTAATTGTATTAAAACCAAATGACATGAAATTTGGTACATAGGTGCGTTTGACATATGACCACAGAACTCCATCAATGCTTTATTCATTGTTTACTCCAAAAATGAGTTATTTTAGGCTTTTTGGCCATTTTTGACAAAAAATGTATATTTTTGGCTCCTATACCCTTGTATGAAAACCTAATGACCTGAAATTTGGTACAGAGGTGCATTGAACATATGCTCACAGGACCCCATTGACACTTTCTTCATAGATGACTTCAAAAATTAGTTATTTTGGGGTTTTCAGCCATTTTTGACTAAAAATTTATATTTTTGGCTTCTTTGCCCTTGTATGTAAACCAAATCACCTGAAATTTGGCAGAAAGGTAAATTGGACATATGACATCAGGATCCCATCAACACTTTCTTCATAGAGCACTTATAAAATGAGTCATTTTGGGATTTTTTGCCATTTTTAACTAAAAAAATGTATATTTTTGGCTCCTATGCCCTTATATTGAAACCAAATGACCTAGAATTGGGCATGAAGGTGTGTAGGACAAGTGCCCACAGTACTTCATTTTCCCATTGAGCAAACATGACTTCAAATTGTTGAATTTGGGGATTTTTTCAAGGATGAAGATGGATTGCAATATGCTGTATTTGCTCCTAAGCAAATGTCGGCCTTTCTAGTATTCGTAATTATATTGCAATCCATACATAGTATGGGATTGCAATATATTGCTTTTCCTGTGTTTCTTCTTCTTCTCCTGTCAAATCTTCAAATGGATTCAACTTTTTTATTTTTTGACCAAATGAGCTGAAATTTGGCATAGGCATAAAGTTGGCAAATACCCCCAGGCGTTTTTTTCACTTTCTTGATAGAGGCCTTAGAATTTATGATATTTAGGGTTTTTGGTCATTTTTAGACAAAATATGTATATTTTGGGCCCCTGTGCCCTGGTATTACAAGCTAATGACCTGACATTTGGTACAGAGGTGCAATTAACATATGAGCACAGAAAACCATCAACACTTTCTTCATAGATTGCTTAAAAAATGAGTTATTTTAGGGCTTTTGGCCATTTTTGACTAAAAATGTATATTTTTGGCTCCTATGCCCTTGTATTAAAACCAAATGACATGAAATTTGGTACATAGGTGCGTTTGACATATGACCACAGAACCCCATCAACGCTTTATTCATTGTTTACTCCAAAAATGAGTTATTTTAGGGTTTTTGGCCATTTTTGACAAAAACTGTATATTTTTGGCTCCTATACCCTTGTATGAAAACCTAATGACCTGAAATTTGGTACAGAGGTGCATTGAACATATGCTCACAGGACCCCATTGACACTTTCTTCATAGATGACTTCAAAAATTAGTTATTTGGGGGTTTTCAGCCATTTTTGACTAAAAATGTATATTTTTGGCTTCTTTGGCCTTGTATGTAAACCAAATCACCTGAAATTTGGTAGAAAGGTAAATTGGACATATGACAACAGGACCCCATCAACACTTTCTTCATAGAGCACTTATAAAATGAGTTCTTTTGGGATTTTTAGGCATTTTTAACTAAAAAATGTATATTTTGGCTCCTATGCCCTTATATTGAAACCAAATGACCTAAAATTCGGCATGAAGGTGTGTAGGACAAGTGCCCACAGTACTTCATTTTCCCATTGAGCAAGCATTACTTCAAATTGTTGAATTTGTGGACTTTTTCAAGGATGAAGATGGATTGCAATATGCTGTATTTGCTCCTAAGCAAATGTCGGCCTTTCTAGTGTTTCTTTCTTTCTTTCTTTCTCCTGTCAAATCTTCAGAACACGGTATCTCCGTTGTTCCTCAACCGAATGACTTGAAATTTGGCACAAGGGTAGAGTGGGCCAATACCCTCGGGCGTTTTTTTCATTTTTCCCATATCTGTCTCTTAAATGATTTTATTAAGGTTTTTTGGTCATCTTAAGACCAAAACTGTATATTTGGGCCCCCTGTACCCTGGTATCATAACCGAATGAGCTGAAATTTGGCACAGATGTGCCTTGATAAGTCCCCCATATAGATTCAATATCAGTTTTGGTGTACAGTACAACAAAATGCTTATTTTTGCGATTTTTTGACCAATTTTTGACCAAAAAAGGACACTTTTGGCCCCTGTACCCTGGTATTACAACCAAATGAGCTGAAATTTGACAGAGATGTGCCTTGATAAGTCCCCCATATAGATTCAATATCAGTTTTGGTGTACAGTACAACAAAATGCTTATTTTTGCGATTTTTTGACCAATTTTTGACCAAAAAAGGACACTTTTGGCTCCTGTACCTTGGTATTGCAACCGAATGAGCTGAAATTTGACACAGATGTGCCTTGATAATCCCTTCATATAAATTCAATAACACTTTTGGTGTACAGTGCAACAAAATGCTTATTTTTGCGATTTTTGGCCAATTTTTGACCAAAAAAGGACACTTTTGGCTCCTGTACCCTGGTATTACAATTAAATGACCTGAAATTTGGTATAGATAGGCATTAGATACTTGGTAACAAGATTCAAGTAAAATTTTTGACATAAACAACTTTAAAATGATTAATTTTGGCACTTTTCTGAGGGGAAATTTGTTTTCTTTTGGCCTCCTGACGTGACCTTCCGTGACCCCGCACAGAGCCACACCTGTGCGCGTCAGCCGGAGAGTTAATTGAATCAAAGACCTAGCCAATCAGCGAAGAGGAGGCCAAAGGCTAATTAATATTCATAAGCGGGGCCTCATGATCCCGTATATAGCAGTGTTCCCGCCAGGGGGAGCAAAGCCCGCCTAAGGCTCTCGCATTTTAGACTATTCAGAAGGCTTTATATTGTATCAGTTCTTAGGGGCATATCTATGATAATCGCAGCAGTCACTTAACTTCTCTTCAGGTGTTTAGCGTAACACTGTTTCAGGTCAAACCGTCAAAGGCAACTAAAAACAAACTTTAACGTTACTGAGTTCAACAGTACTTATAACTTGTTATCCGAAGTTGAAACGCTAGCGATGGTATTTTCGCTGCGCTGTTAGCTCCGTGCGACTGTTGTTGACGGTCTTATAACGGTATATTTTGCACCCCTGTACCCTGGTATGAGTAACATTTGGTATAGATAGGCATAATATAGTTGGTAAAATAATCCAAGTAAAATTTTTGGCATAAAGTACTGTAAAAGGCTTAATTACAACACTTTTTTCAGGCGAAATTGGTTTTCTTTCGTAGCAGTCACTTACTTCTCTTCGCAGTTTGACTTTAAAATATTTCGGGTCAAAGCTTCAAAGACAACTAAAACCTCATAAACAACAAACTTTACTTAGCTCAACAGTATACAAAAATATTGTACGGGTTGCCATCCTTAGTTGAAGCGCTTATTTATAGCGCTAGTATCTTCATTGCGCCGTTAGCCGCCGTGCGACTTTTGTTGACGGTCTGATATCCCTACGTCGCCGCCTCGCTTATATTCCCACGGACATGTTTCAAAAAAAATACCCAGCAAAAAACGCTGTTCTGCGTCAAATTCTATTCTATAAAACTCAGTGTTACAGTCTAAATATTTTGTAGAAGCACCGCTGTAGGAAAGAAGGTCCAAGCAATGTAAAACATCACGTAGCATGAAGTTCGCTGTCAACTGGCACACAGCACATGACTGTTTGAAACTCTAAGTCTAATCAACAGCCGTGTTTGATTGATAGCCGGCGGTCCTATGATGAAGTCGGCGAAAGGTGCGTTAGTTAGAAAATCTGCGTTTAGTTTTGATACGTAATTATAAGTTAGACAGTGGCGAGAATGATTATTTTCTCATCAATATTTCTCTTCAGAATTATTTGAACTTAATTGTACATCTAAACAATTGGCTTACCTGTGCAATGTTTATATGATTAATGATCAGTGTACTGAAATCATGTGTAACGTATGGCTCCTAGTCAATAGATCAGCATTTTCTCTATAGTGACCACCTGTCTATAGTGGCCACATTTCCTAGTGCTGTTGTTGTTTGGCATAAACTTTGAACATTTAAATTGTAAGTAACTTTAAACTGCCAGAGTTTCAGCCCAATAAAACACTCTCAGCGCCAGGGTATGAACAGACTGACCAGACAGACGAAAATAAATCCTCGAACAAGGTTCAATCGTATCTTCCGGGTCTGGCAGGAAGTTGTTAAACTAAAATAAGAATAGGCTCGATGGTTGATTGCATACAAAGTAAAACAGTTTTACAGTTTTACAGCTTGAAGAAAACAAACGCTCCTACAGTACCTGCACCTGCTTGATAATTATTAAATCGTATGCCCTACTTGAATAAAAAAAGTTCATTGCAATAATAAATGTACCCACATCACAAGGAGCTTATACTTTTTTAAACTTACACCTAGTTATCGTACTGAAAATTGTTAATGACATTACAAGAATTCATTCAACAATTTTCAGTCATGATGAAAATTTTCTGAATGGAAGGTGTGATTATTGTCATTTTCTGAAAAATAGAAGCAAGCTCTGTTTTTACCTGGAGTCAATTCACAATACCAGTCCACTTTGGGGGATAATGTACTGTTAAGAGGATGTTCCATTTTTGCGCAGGGGTGATTTGGAACAGTCCAATGTTGCGTGGGAAGGGGTATGGCTGAAATATGCTGTATTTGCTCTTAAGCAAATGTCGGCCTTTCTAGTTACAGCAAAAGATCACAGCAAAATAAAAATAGATGCTTTTCAACAAAGGTGCCTCCGAAGATACACAGCATAACGTACAGAGATAGGATCATAAACGAGGAAGTGTATCGTAGGAGCGAGACAAGATCTCTTCACACGCCATCACAGAAAAAAAAGATAAAGTACACAGCACATGTACTTAGAATGCCTGTGGATAGACATGCTAAAACAGCACCACACTGACAAAGGAAAAAGAAAACGGGAAGACCGAAATTAACCTGGAGGCAAATGCTACAGCTACAGAGGAACCAACTGGGGATTAGTTATAACCTGAAGGAAGTGGAAACCCTTGCCCAAAACCACCCTAACTGGAGACTGCTTGCTGTCCAATGTGTCACTAGACACGAAAGGATCTAAGTCTAAGTAAGTCTGTATACTTTCACTTTTCCCCTTCATTTCAGACGAGGGTGATGTCCATGGTGCTGAAACTGTTGCTGGGTTGAAGTGGATGGTGCTTTTTGGCACCTGGTGATTGACCTTTGTACTGCAGGAGGAAAAAATTGAGGAGGAGGAGGAAAAAAAGAGATTGTAATGCTATTATTTTTGACGTGGAATGTTCTGTCGTCTTGACGTTTAGGTGGCAAATAGTTGTTGACATAAGGATTTAGTGAGTGAGATTTGGATACATGAAATTGTTGCTGTTTCAACAGCCAACGATGGTGACGTCATATTGGAGTTGCGCAGTAGAGGGTACAAAATCATAGTGCCACCTAAAATCCCTGACGATCTTCCTTTTCTTTGAACAAGTCGAGTTGGGTGAGTGTTGAATACGAAAAGGTTTTGGTTGGAACATAAATATTCAGGTCAATTCCAACACGCACAAAACCTGCATAGAAACATATCCCATTTTTGTTCATTTCCGGACATCATATGCAGCCGTTTCCGCCACTTTTCACTCGCACCTTTTGTGAATTGAACTAATTCTGACTCTTTTTATACAGTCGTGCCTACTAGATTATAATGTATGACCAAAATCACCACGAAAACGACATTGAAAGTTTGAAAGCGACCTTTAGCGCACTGGTATCAGTTTCAACGTGTCACATTTTCCGGTCCCGAATTTGAAATTTATAACTATCAAAATCGTGTTTGACAGCTTACCCAACGGCGGGTCAACCGACTAAGGGCATCCGGAAACAAATGGACTTGTTAAATGTTTTGTACATAAAGTACACATAAAGCACAGAGTGTGAAAGACCATAAATTACCATGATCCCCCCCTAACAAATCGGGATCGATGGACTCCTACTGTTATGGATAAGTGTGGTGTTTTTTATCGTCCTCGAACAAGGGACCTCCGACTTAACGTCCCATACGAGAAAATGTCTCTCACTGACGATAGCTGGGTATTCGTTTTCACCTGAGCTGAGTGAGGAAACTGTTGCCACAACATTGAGAACTGCCAGTGATTTGAACCCAGGCCTTTTGATTTTAACCACAGGGCCACCATTCCACCGGTGCCAGACTCACAAATTACATTGGCCTGTGCAAGGTGAACCAGTAGATGCCCTTGAGTGGCGATCGGCCCGTTTTCTGCATTATCATCTGTCCTCTATTACAGTATAAAGCTTTCTCACATTTCAGATGGCAGGTATCGTAAGTCGCACCTCTGGGCTATCGCCGAGTCCCTGCTGATTTCTCAGAATTGTACGCTGTGAAAGGAAATGGCACGCTTATCTTCACCTTCCTGCACGAACTGGGTATTTATAGCTAACACCGCCAAGCTTGCCCTAGCAACTACCACCTGCTTGGTGATCAGAACGTATCCTCCACAGGGCCTACCTACAGGGCATGGATGTTAGAATTCGGCAGAAAAAGTGTGAATAAATCATGGGTCAAGGGAGTCAGTCGGCGAGGCAGGTATCATATATATGGCGGGAAAATGTTGTCCAAATCCCCTTGAAAAATTATCATTGCTTTTGGTATGAATAATGTGGGAGAATATGTCAAGATCCGCTACATAGATTCCGATGGTATTTAGCAGGAGGGTAGGTGGGCTGAAGTGGATGGTAGAGGTCGATTTTTGGCACCTGGTGATTGACCTTAGTACTGCAGGAGGAAAAAATTTAGGAGCAGGAGGAAAAAAAGAGATTGTAATGCTAGTATTTTTGACATGGAATGTTCTGTGGTCTTGACATTAAGGTGGCAAATAGTTGTTGACATAAGGATTAAGTGAGTGAAATTTGGGCCCACTAGCAGTTTCCGGTGGCCCTGCAGGGTAGGTTTTCGTTTGTGCATCGGGCAAGAAACATGAATCATTCCTGCAGCCAGCCTAATTACACTGTAGTCTTGTAAAGACTTATCAGAGCGCACTTTCACAAATTGCTTCCAAAGGTTTCTCTAGTTCTGCATGGTCAACGTTCTCACTAAAGGTCACTTGGCGTTACGTAAAGAAGCGCTAAAAGGGTAAGAACCGATATATCTGTCCAGTAGCATTAAGGATGCACTTCGCTATCGCCGCGCATATTTAGTACCTGACTCGTTGCCAAAAGGCCACAGCAGAGATATTTATGGATGACATCAGAGACGAAGCGATGTCTGCCTCAGATTAAAGAAATAATCTTATTCCCCTCCGAAAATGGTCAACATGACAAGAAAATACCGAATATGGGAAAATATGTTGTGAGAAGGCCAAGAGTGCACTTTTGGAAGTGACACTAGTGAGGTAGCCATGAGTGCAGCTGTGTGTCACTAGTGTGGTAACCCTCTGTGATATATATGCTCCCACACTAGTGTCGCTTTGTGTGCATCTTGAATCTGAAGAAGACTTATTCCCTGGGATACCATGACATATTTTGTCACTTCAACTATTGTTACAACGTTAATGGTCTCTATATATTTGAAAGTTATTTAGTATTGTCATTTTTAGTGCCCATTATATTTAGAGTCTACGGGGAATGTCCTTCATAAATTTACTTGTGGTGGCTTTAAGTCCTTGAGTGGCTATAAATGAAACATACATAAAACATACAAATCTATATCCCAAATTCCCCGATAGCTGGTGGAATAGCTAGAGCTACAGTAGCCCATAGTCATATTTTACCTTTTTGCGCGGATCGGTTTTTACATTTTCCATGTCATCCATAAATATACTTGCTGTGGCTTTGAGTCCTTGAGTGGCTATAGGGAAAACATACATACACATTAAATATCCTAAATTCCCTGATAGCTGGTGGAATAGCTAGAGCTACTGCAGCCCACACTCATATTTTACCAGGAATCACCTCCTATAGCCTGCGGGGGATGTTAAGAGAAGAAATAGTATTCATTCTCATTCATCTGAGGCATGTATGTGCCCCCATTTCTTCCACTAGACCATTCTTTACAGGATGAGATGAAAGAAAAAAAAACACAAAGCCTGAAGAATTGAAGCACTGCTCTTTACTCACGGACGGCACATAACAAAGTGGATATTCAGTTGCAGCCCTCTTTGTATCAAACAGAATCATGCATTGTAACACGTTCTGGAGATATCGTATGAATCCTCTTCATCAATCACGTGCATTTTGCCAGACAGAATCTAGACCACTCGGCTTAAAGGACGCCTCTGTCTTTTGAGTGAAGAGCCATTGATATAAGACATGCTATCAAAAACGTGAGACTATTGCTGCATCCGAACAAAAGTAAAAATGTTGTGGCGTCTCCACGTGTCTCCTTAATGTCAGAGCACAAGTAAAAGCATGGGACATGAATAGTAAAATTTGCTACTAGCTCATAACGCCTTCGGTTTGTAGTTTGAATAGAAAAATAATCTCATGGATCCAACAGAGGGGTATCCACAGAATGTCAGTCGCTGATATTTCATACTAGGATTTTATCCTGGTGGGCACTCATATATATCAGCCTGTCATTATGAAGCTTGACATTGTCATAAACATTCTGATAGAAAAGTAAGATTATAGTACCTAGAAGGGACATAGTTAGTATCAGTCCGATTTTACAATATCATTACCTATGTGCAAAGGGTATCAAAATCAATCAAGGCACAGTTATCTTTCACTAATGAGTTCTGAACTTGGACTCGTTCCCAGACCTAAATCACGGTCATTTATGAGGTAATTTCTGAAAGAGCATGGCGTGTGCCCAAGACAGCAAGAGGAAAGGCGAAAGTACATGAAGTCTCATAGCATTTTCTGGAGACTGTATGGGTTGCATGGGATGTTATCCACTATGATTAGGGAAGGTATTGGAGGGTGGAGGTCACCACTCTTTTTCTACCACTTGTACCTGCTGAACCGAATTCAGGAAGTACAGCACATTTTTCATACCTGCATAGAGTTAGGCAAGTTTTGTTCAGTGCCTTTCCTTTCTCAAGGAACATTTAGCAGTATCGAGGATGGTGCCAGGATTGGAACCAGGGACCTCTCCATCTTCTGTTCCCCAACCTATGTACAAGTGATTGCCCGGCGTAATGGCAGCGTGTTGGGCTCAGGCCCAAGAGGTCTGGAGTTCGAATCCTGCCATGTCACCAATCCTGTGCCCTCTTGGTCAAGACACTTAACATGACTTTCCTCATTTTAATCAGGTGGAAATGAGTAGTACCTAACTTTTGCTGGTGGCAGTGGCAGACTTAATGGGCATGTTTAGGCATGATGCAGCCGCCATGCACGAGTCAGGGGTATAGGAGGAACGCCTTGCATCCTTGGTTGGAAGTCCTAGAGACAGATACTCCAAACAACAAAGCTGCATCTCCTGGAGCCGTCTTATACATGGCAGCTCCAACACCTGTACTATGAGCGCCTGCGTAGACGAGAGGGTGGAGAAGAAATTGCTCACTCCTTCACCTGAAAAAGTCATGTGCAAGCCAGGCAAACAGGTTGTCAAACTCACATCGGCAAGTGACTGTCAAGTCTAAAAATGTCCCTGAGTCTAAAAATGCCCCTGCAGTTCCAGAGAAAGCTGCTAGGGGTCCCAAACTTACATCATTTCTTTATTACATCACAAGCTACCTACCTGCCTCATAAAATCAAGACTAAAGCATGTCCAGGTCAGAAAATTAGAAAAAAGTTCTGCTGCAGTACCTAGATCACACACCAGAGGGCCACAAAATTGTCCTTGACCTTTGTCTTCCCAACACCTACCCACATACCAAATGTGATTACAATCCATCCAGGAGTTCTATAGTTATGCTGACTACAAATATCCGGAAACACAAACAGACAGACACACCAAAAACTATACCTCCCTTTTTCATGGAGGTAATGAGAGAGTAGTGACACTGTAAAACATTAAGCATGTTGAGGGTACATGAATCTGATGAGAATAGAACGTACGTCCGGATACACCCACATATCATCCTGAAAACAAAACAAAACACAGCAGTGTTACATAAAAATTGAGCTTTAGGGCAATGTGAACGGTCTTTGAAGTTTCACTTTTCTGTCTTGGAGTAGTTACTTTAATCTGTGGAGACAAATCAACCTATATTGGCCCCTTCTAGCCACAATTCGAAAAGAATATTACAATTTGTCTCAAATGTTCGTTATATAAGGACTTGTGAAAATGGCTCCCAATCTGAGCTAACATATCCCTGGAGCAAGAATGCACTTAAGTCTATTGCTGGAATCTTCTTCTGACTTCAAAGGAGACAAATAGTTTAGAGTGCTGTCTGGCCAATGGACTATTCTGTATAGTCAACGTTCTCACTGAAGGTCACTTGGTGTTACATAAAGAAGTGCTTAAAGGGGGTTCTGTAGTTTATTAGTGGAGACAAATCAACTCATATTGGCCCCTTTGAGCCACAATTCGAAAAAAATAACACAATTTGTTTCAAATGTTCGTTAACGTTAATACACATTTTGTATAAGGATTTGTGAAGAAGGCTCCCAATATAGGCTAACATATACCAGGAGCAAGAATGGACTATTACTGGAATCTTCTACAGACTTTGAGGGAGGTGCAGTATATTGTTTAGAGTGCACATTAGAGTAAGGCCAGTATTTTCAATGAGTTCTGAGACCTCATATCTCCATGAAATATTCTGATCATGTAAAAGCCATGCACATCTTACATACATGTAATTTATGCCTGGTTATGTACACGTTTGACTAACTTACATAGAGACACATGTTGACAGTCAAATCATTTACCATGTAGAAGAATTATGGCACTTTTTAATTGATTATGCAAGTAAGTGACTCTTTTGCATAATCAATACAAACCAGTTTTTTGCTGCATTACCAAGGTCACATTATAGGGGGCCCAAAATCAACACTGACCTCCGTCTTTCCAACATCTACCCAGGTAACAAAAATCATTGTAATCCATCCAGAGGTTCTGGAGTTCAAAAGCCCAGAAACACAAACAAACACACACACACACATACATACATACAAACACACAGAAAGACACACACATAGACAGACACACCCAAAACTATATCTCCATTTTTCATGGAGATAAGAATGTTGTCTCAGTTACTCATCGAGGATTGACCCGACAGCCACTGTCTTTGAAGTCTTTGCTGATGGTATCTTTTAAACAAAGATTTATACAGCTCATTTGGAGTTGAAATTGCTTCAACTAGTGCCCAAATTAGAAATATTGATCTTCCGCAGTTAGGATGCACTTATAATGTTCAAACATGTACAGTTCGCTTTGAACTGCGGGCTGAGTCAAATAGGTCTTACAGTGGCACGAATGCAGAGCACCGTAAGCAACTAGTACTTCCAAACTCAATTTAGGTATCGCTAACTTCAATTTACACATTCAAAACCTTCAAAGTAGATCTGTAATACGTGCACTTCACAGGAGTCCACTACTAAAATAGACAGATGATTTTGCAAGATCATAGCTACGGAAACTCTTCGATCAAGACAGATGTTGTCGAATCTAATTTGCTCAAAATAGACAGCACTTCAAAGAAAACTGTTGGAGCTTGTACGATTCATATTAACAATTTCGAAAGGCCAGTTATAGATTTCTCTAACCCAATCTTGAGAGCGGCAGTGTTCAAGCACCCTCTTTGATGTAGATTCACAAACCTTATCAAAGAATTTCCACTTGCAATTTGTTTTGTCAATTCATTTTACTGAAGACATACTACTAGCTGCAGAGCCCTGGAACATGCATTAAAACCCCATGCATTTATTACCTCCATGAGAAATGGAGGTGTTGTTTGGCTCAGCAAATTGACACAAGAACCTTTGTATGAATTGTAATATTGTATTTCATATTTGTGTGTTGGGAAGATGAAAGTCAAGGTCCACTGGTAGCTTTCCTTGGTACTGAAACTCTGTTACTGTACTTTTGGCAACACTATGTAGACCTCGCTTTCTATGGGCAATTTTTGATTTTCAATTGTTTGCACTGTGTTTGTTTCTATGGCTCACTGGCCTGATGCAAATAAATCAATCAATTGAATAAATGACATTGTGTATTTTTCATCCTTGAATTTTGATTTTTTTGTATTGACAGCTTTTGATGCCAGAAAGTGGGGTACGTTTCGGCTCCCTAGCAGCTATTTTTCTGAAATGCAGTATGATAGATTCATCCTCAAACTGTGTAATATACCTCTACAAGCATTTTCTTAAAGGTTCCTAGTGTGATAGCTTGATATTAGCTAAATCGTTAAATCTCTCTTATGAGAAAGACATTGCTGGCCCTGGGAGGGGCCAGTTACAGCCCTGAACAGTAGACTTTGTGTTACACAGACTAGCTTGTTATCAATTATATTAATAAGCTGGATGGGATCATTTCAGAAGCAATTCTTATTTGTGACGTTAAACCAGACGTATCATTTGTAAAGATGGGTTCACGTGTCCGCATGAGATCCGTTTGACAATCTTAGCCTCTACCAGGCTCCAAAGGTCGCTAGAAAAATAGTGGAAATTGGACAAGTATAGACAGATAACATGCCAAACCAGTTAGTTGGGTTGCAAACCATACTCCTTGGTCAGGTAATTCGTTTGACATCATGTTATCTGTCTATATTTGTCCAATTTCCACCATTTTCCCAACAGCCTGTGACGCCTGGTAGCGGATAAGACTTCCATACGGTATTCAGACCTAAGTATATATATGCGTGTGTGAACCCACAGGGTTACCCCATAGAAGAAAAAAACACAACAGAACACTTGGCCCTCTTCCGCAGCCATTTTAATCACCCTCATATACACATAATGTCTCTTAGAAATAAAATTCAATTGTGAAATCTGCAAACGGCAACTGCCTTGGTTCTAAGTTATTTTACTATGACAAGGACATTCTGACAACGTGCTATGTATGTAACCTGGAAACAATGGCTTTCACCACAAACAAAATAGCAAAAAGTTGACAATTCCTAATATCAACACAATCATAACATATGAAAGTGATGACTTAACATGAATGTTCGTGATTGAAAAAAACCCACCATAAACCAGCAAAAAAGTCATTTGAGCTACTATTCTAGCTGCCTGCAACACCATCATTACATGATGACATGTATATATTCAATTAGGCAACACTCACTTGATAATATGGATGACATCTGCGAATGCATCACTTTTTTCGTTTGAAAAAGAAAAAAGTTTGATGTAAAGCATGATGCCAAACATGTAGAAAATAGATGCAGATGAGCAAAACCTTCCAAAATCCAAAATGTGACAGGACAAAATTCTGTGTTTTCAGTTATTCATTTGTTCAACCTGCCTGACTACTTAGATTTGAGAATAAAGGCAACTGTTTTTCCATACATCAGTTTTGTGGTGCCCACAGGATGTCATCCATATAATCAAATCAGAGTGGCCAACTCATGCAGACTTACCTACTTAAGCTGCAAAGTGTAAAATGTCACTACTATGTTTTGGAAAACATTTTACAATGCCATGTATAGGAGATTAACATGTGGTGGCTTTAATCTATGAAAAATGATAAATTCCCAAGTTATTCCAATGAAAAAGTTCACAAGTACTCTATATAACATATATATATAGTGAAGATAAGTGTGAATTGTTCCACCATTTTTACAGTCTTGTAGCTATGTATCATTTTAGGTACAAGTTGTTTCCCGGTGAAGCGGGGAGGGTTTAAAAATGTGTTTTGAAGCCGGAGATGTTGAAATTGCCACAGTTGCAGTACAGTTACTCATCTCTCAAGATTGGCTGAACCCGATTCTAGTAAACAGATCTGCTGAACCTTACAAGCTAGAGATGGTTCAAATAACTAGAAACAAAACTTACATTTAACTGACAAAGGGCAAAAAGAAACTCACACAATACTTCAATGACCTCATACCATTTATACACCGTATATAAACTATGTACATATCATGAAGTCTTACTAATATTCTAGGCAAAGACATCAACTGCATGAGAGGGCATGGTCAGAAATGGCCAAAACATTGCACTATCTCATGTACATTTGTAATTCTTCCCATTCTTTCATCTAAATGACTGCTTCTTTTCTTAGTCTTCACAAAGCATTATCAGACCATCCCTGATTCACATCTCAGTCAGAACAAGAGTTAGAACAGTAAAAGAAAATGACTATGGTTTAGAAGTGGTACTACGAAGTAGCGACACTTGTACATTTGTATCTTCCAGCATTGTAAGCACTCTATTTTGAGGTGTATGTAACAAATATCACTGTTGTAGACCTAGAAGAGAATGTTCAGGCAACAGACCAATTTACTGCTCAAGATTGTGGGACATTGTTACCGTAAATTGGGACATTCTTTAGCCTGTGTTTACACAAGCTCTCGCTGGCGGCAATTGTAGAGGCGTGATTTTAGTCAGGCTATGACATTCTTCTGTTCTCTTAAATTTGTGTAGCATTTTCTGCCTCTCATCGTGAAGCCATTACACAGAGAACATAATGTTTTTTTTCATTGATACTTCTGCTGTTTCAGCTACAAATTCATCTGTTTGGACCAGCATGAAATCAAATGAAATTGCAGTAGGTGATATGGTGAAGTAAACATGTGGACACTAAAATCCTTTACTGTTAGACATTTTTGCACTGTGGCATACTTCAAATCCATCCACCAGCCAATTCACATTCTCTGCTGCACTTATCTTTCAGCAAACGATCCAATGTATAACGACATTATGCAAGACCGAAGGGTGGTCATACCGGTTAGAACATTCGGCTTTCGACCACCTCTTCTCATGCCCACTCATAGGTATACAAAACTGTATCAAATTCTGTAAGGACTTTAAATTTAATCCAGCTATTGCTTTGGACAAGTACTCTCCGGAACAGGGCTCTCTCCAACTATAAACTGCAGTTTTGCACCATGAAAAAGTGAGGATGGATGGACAACAGAGGGTGGGGGTGGGGGGGGGGGGGAGTGGTTAGCCCCCCCCCTCTCAAATGGTATTTGATAGGTTCTAATGGCTAAATTTCAGATGGGTGCATCTTCCTTGTGAAGAGGTTTTGAATGCACTGTTGATAACCTACTGAAAAAGTCTGTAGTTTTCCATTTAAACACATGATGGAAATTTTCGCATATAAAGCAGCACAATTTTGGCCAGGGAAGGTTTGTTTGAGAGAGCCCTGCACTGGGGGCACTGAAACTGTACTTTGATTTCTACTTAATCCATAAATCAATAAATTGAAACATAAGATTTTTTTCATCTGATTTTCCCTCTTATTTAATAACACCATAAATGGAAAATTTTATTGCTTACAGTACCATGAAAGTAACGTTTGGTGAAGCCATGACAGTTATGCAATATAGATACAAGTACTGCTAACTTATCCATCTTGCAACAAGGCATGGTTGTCAACATACAAATACTTGAAGTACATTCTTAATGCACCTAAAGTTTCTGGACAAAAAAACAAGATTTCCAATTTGATATAGTATCTGCTTACATGTATTAGGTGGAGGTTGTACTCCCTACAATTTTTTTTCAAGTTTGCAAGATACATCTCTCTTTTGAATGAGATGATTGTGTTCTAGTAATGTAATATAATGTAATGATTCCTAATAAAGCTACTGTATCACCAAAACAACATAGACGCTATTTCCTTCCAAATGTAGCCATCTTCTCTGTAATTTATTTACACTAGCAAACCTGTCATCTATTTAAGGTGTCCACAAGTTGTTATCTTCTGCCATACTCAATGGAATCACAATTTATAATCACCAATTGAAATGGAAATACAACATTCATAACTGACATAAGCAAGCTGAAATGCCCTGACACCAAACACGGCAAGAAGTAATTTTCTACATAATTATGTAGTAATAATGAGAGCCATTTATAAGCATTACAAACCTTCTCCCAAGCATAAACACTAGGAAGTCTGAAGACAGACTCAGCTTCATTTAACCTTATAACTGAAAAGTTTCTGCAGCGATTAGGCCCAGGAAAAAAATGCTGTGCTGGGGGGGGGGCAGTCAATTTTTCAGTCTGATATCTGGAAGATAAAAATGTTGTAGAATTGTTTTGCAACATGTTCTCATTTCTGTTGCAATAGGTAAGTTGTGTCAGGTAGTTCAGTTTTATAATTTGTCCAATCACTTCTGATGGAACCTTATAATAATTTATGATTTAAAAAAATGGAAAAGAGAATCTTTCCCTACTGACATGTAATGTTTCAGGGCTCATTGGAAACACAACATTAAATTTCCTAGGCCTTGGCATGATAATCTTAGAAGCGATGGGAGCAACTAAACCATTAGTGCTGTGAACTGTAGCCAAGTGTACCTTAGTCCCTGAAAGCTGCATTTCTTTCGCATTTACTATATACAAGCCTGAAGTTTAACCTTAAAGAAGTTTATCAAGTACAACAATATACAACAGACAACCATTCACCAATCACCGACCAGCTTTAATCTCACCACCCTACACTTAACATGATACAGGTGCAGTGATTGGTTGAAGTAGTAGGAACAGAGTACACCCGTTCCTGATGAGCTAAGCAAGAGCCAATAAAAACCCTCCTTCTGTCTGACAGTGTATTTTGAAGTGTTATCTCGGACGTGATTGGTGCTGCTGTTGATTAGTCCACTTTGACCACACTGTAGATCTTGGAGACGAACCAGAAACAGGAGAAAAATCCGATGGTGCCTAAAAAACAAAACCATGTCTGTATCATTTACAGGAAAGCACACACATGAAAACAAAACATTCCCTAACACAATACCATGTCATAACACTACCACCAGGATCATAACAAGAAATAAGTGCACTACATTTTGTAAATATATATTCTTACAGAAGGAAGTTTTTTTTACATGTACATGATTACTAGTTCTAAAAAAAACCTGTTTTCCATTCTTTGTATAGATCAACTTAATTCTGCAAACCAGACTCACTAATTATAAAACTATTTTCATACAGCCTGCAGCCTTGTTATATAAAGACAAGGCCTTGGTCAGCAGCAAGTCAATTTATGGATCACATCAGCGCACACAATGATTTTTCACTGATTTTAGAACAAAAGACAAGCAATTTTGTATCCCTCCAGAGATGGGGAAATGGGAAAATATGTCATGTGGAGTACAAGATTGTATATTTTATCCATGATCTTTGTTTGGTGTGTTTTCACATTACAATTGGACTCCGAGTCTGTAGTGGATGTCATCCATAGAATTTCCTTGCTGTGGTCTTATCCTTGGATTCACAACTTTCCCTTTTTTATTATAATAACTTTACCCACACACTCACCAGACAGTATAAGAAGAAGGGTTACAAAATTATAGCAGATTCCCTAAAACAGTAGTTCAGGAGGTATACAATTCCACTCAACAGATGGAGAAGTGGTTACATATGGAGAAGTTATTATATAATTGTGGGTTGAGCCTAGGCTCTGTAACAGGCTTACTAGCCTTTTTTTGGCTTACCATATTATGTGTTGCTTGGGGACTGTTCAAAACCAAAATGATACTATGATAGACTATCAATAAAAAGTACACGATACATGAAGGCCAAAAAATCTTTCTACAAAGACCTTTTGAGCCAAGATTACGTAGCTTTGAAGCCCCTACCACATCTGTTAAGTCCCCAATATAACAGAAAAGATCCAGCTTTTATAGTTTAAGGGGAGGATTACATAACTGTCCTTAGAATGTGCTTAACAGATTCTCAGCTGCACTTAACAAATGTCACATATGGAGAAATTGTTATATAACTGTACGAGGCTCAAAATTCATTTATATGAAATACATGTGGGTGGGTAATTCTGCACCTGATACCAAGAAAGTTACTGTAGGTACACGGCAAACAAATTGGGTGCACAGCATAAAGCAAACTAAGACTAAGTAAGGGTAGAATTTTACCAAAACAAAATTACTGACTTGCAATAATAACTGCCTAATGCTTCTGAAATTCTAACTAACTTCAAATAAAACAAATAATACAACAACAGTTTATCATTTTTCCAATGTTAAGCACTGAGTAAGCACTATGTATGGTGAATTAAGTACTTTTATAAAAATAACCACATGAATATCAAATATTGAGGTGCACCAGTACACAGCTCCAATTTTGAGTGCATGAATATGTAAATGCATAATGCACACAAACGTACATGTATGTAGTACTACCCAGGATTTCAATCCTGCTGTATGTCAAGCATGGCTTTAGCTGATATCTAAAAAAACTGACATGGTAAGCCGCTATCATGAAACTATTCAAGGCAACCTTCAAAATACTAAAGCTATGATGCAGGAAGAAGAAAATAGGGGGCTGATGTGGTAGTTCTTCTGGATCAATGTTGATCTCTATTTTCCAACAAAACAAAATCAAACTTATCCACCATTTTGACCGTTCAACTCCATATAACTTGTATACTTTTTTATCCCCTCAATAACTACTGACTAGTTTCACTTTCACAACTACATGTCCACACATGTCTACCACTGTGACAATAATGTCACTTAATAATATAAAATTTCACTCATGGCTACCTCATGACATATTCTCCGATTTTCATCATTTTCTTGTCATGTTAACCTTTGCCAGAGGACACAAAGTTCTTTTTTTTTAAAATCAGGTGAAAGTCTATGTGTGTGGGGAGTAGGGCTGTCTCCAGCTTAAATTTTTTTTTTGGCCCACTCTTTTGGATCCCATGTTGTTGATTTTCCTGGTTGAATATGTCACTTTAAGGTTATGAAAGTACATGTACATTTACAATAGTTTTATGTCACTTTTGCAACGGATGAGGTAAAATTATTTTCTGTCCCAACAAGCAAATTCCTGAGGACAGCCCTGGTGGGGAGTAAAAATAAACACAAACAGAAGACTCAACTTACCAGTAAAGAGGAAGAAGAGCAGCACCATGATGAAGGTGTATCCGAAGTACAGGAAGGTGGAGGCCATGCCCTCGATGGCCAGCTTCGACACGAAGTAGTGCACCGAGTAGATGAAGAAGTAGAAGGCTGTGAAGCCACTGGTCAGGAAGGAGCGCCACCACCAGTGGTAGTCCTGGGGAGGTTTAAAAAAAAAAGTTAAAGTTTGCCCATTCATCTACAGACGCGTAGGGTGGCGCCCATCTCCACTTCGAAGCCCTTGGGCCACACATTTGTGCAAGTCACTACAGCAGGGGGCTGGTCCGCTCAGGTAGTGATGTGTGTTTAACTTCCATACTCTTCCTCATTAGTGCTGAGTGCTAAGCAGAGAAAGCAGAATGTACCATTTTTAGTCTTTGGTATGACTCGGCCGGGGATCGAACTCACGACCTACCGAATGCAAGGCGAACACTCTACCCACTCGGCCATTGCACCGGTGGGGAGGGAACAAACTTTATTCAGACAAAACTCCTGACATTCTACAACTAAAGCCACCACCAGTGTTAGTCCTGGGGAGGGAACAATCTTCAGTCAGTCTACAACTTAAGCTATGTTTCATTAAAAAATCAAGACCACAGCACATCCAGAACGCGAGAAATCAAAACTTAGCAGTTCCTCTGGCGTACTGTAGAAAGCTGTTGAAGTTCACCTTAGTTTGTTTTCTTGACACTCACCCACATACAAAATATCATAAAGATCCATCAATGACTTGTCAAGTTATACTCTCCTCAAACAAACAAACACACGAACAGATGATTTGAAATGACTCGGTAATGTACGTAATATATTCAGCAACTCAGGGCCCAATCTTAAGTCAGTTAACTTTACAATTACAGAATAAAACCTATCATTATCATCATCATTACTATCATAATTTATTACTATTGAAAACATAACCATCTTGGAGAAGGTGCTTACCTCAGCACAGAGATGGAAGTAGCAGAGCAGGATGGTGGCCTCGCTGCAGGTGATGACCAGGATCAGCACCACCAGGAACAGGAAACCGAACATGTAGTAGATCTGGTGAGACCTAATAGGAACAGGAAACCGAACATGTAGTAGATCTGGTGAGACCTAATAGGAACAGGAAACCAAACATGTAGTAGATCTGATGAGACCTAATAGGAACAGGAAACCGAACATGTAGTAGATCTGGTGAGACCTAATAGGAACAGGAAACCAAACATGTAGTAGATCTGATGAGACCTAATAGGAACAGGAAACCGAACATGTAGTAGATCTGGTGAGACCTAATAGGAACAGGAAGCCAAACATGTAGTAGATCTGGTGAGACCTAATAGGAACAGGAAGCCAAACATGTAGTAGATCTGATGAGACCTAATAGGAACAGGAAACCGAACATGTAGTAGATCTGGTGAGACCTAATAGGAACAGGAAACCAAACATGTAGTAGATCTGGTGAGACCTAATAGGAACAGGAAACCAAACATGTAGTAGATCTGGTGAGACCTAATAGGAACAGGAAACCGAACATGTAGTAGATCTGGTGAGACCTAATAGGAACAGGAAACCAAACATGTAGTAGATCTGGTGAGACCTAATAGGAACAGGAAACCAAACATGTAGTAGATCTGGTGAGACCTAATAGGAACAGGAAACCAAACATGTAGTAGATCTGGTGAGACCTGATAGGAACAGGAAACCAAACATGTAGTAGATCTGGTGAGACCTGACACATACACAGAGACAACACAGCGTTACCAAATGGGTCATTGTGATTTTGAACAGTCAGTATTTGTACCGGGTATCTGTAAAGCTGGTATAACCTCCCTTTGACTAAGACACAAGCTTCACAGGAACATGGCGCAGCCTATATGTACATAATGTACAAAACGTAAGAAGATTTGTTGTTCATCTTTGAAATTCATTAAGCGACCTTCATGGTTGTCTCCTGGAACCGTCCCTCCATCCCAGGATGAAAATTTGCTTGTTGGGACGGAAAAAAGTTTCACCCTATTCGTTCAAGAAATATGAAACTCGTGACATGAAACTAATGAAAATGTTTGTAAGCTTGAAGTAACAGATTTAACAAAGAAAATTACAAACATGGGCAGCAAAAATGATGAGTGGGAAGGGAAAAAAAACTAAAACTGAATACAGCGGTTAGTGGTTACAGTCACTTGTGGAAAGGGGCTGTAACAAAAGCCGTTCCTGTCTCTAAACAAACAGATATTTAACAAATGACCATTGAGTTTATCTGGACTCACCATATACTGTTGAGAATGAAGAACAGCTGGATGAAGATGCAGCCAAACGGCAGGACTCCGCCCATGATGATACCAGGCAGGGGTTTCGTGTAGAACGACTGCTCGGGGATCTGGCGAGGAATCTGATTGGTCCTCACCGGGTGTTCAATTGGCTGTAAAATAACAACAGAAATATTATCAGTAAACTTCATCAGATTCTGTGTTACCAACTTGGTAATTAACCCTTGTCCTGCTGGCAATTTTTTACACATATACCCTCCCTGTGCTGGGCTTTTTTGACTCTCTTCAAAGTATGGGAAAATGCTTTTACTTTGCCATTTTTTAGTTACTTTGCATTTAAGTAAGTTACTTTGCATTAAAGCAATAGTAATGATAACATGTTAGAAAATAGTAGGGCAGATATTAGATCAAAATTTTATGTCCCTTTCCAGCAGTTGACACCTCTAAAAAGCTAGGATTAGCAGTTTTTTAATGGGATCGGTTGCGTAACCATTAACACAACATTTTTTCTTAGGCCTAACCCCTGCACTATGTTAAAGTCCGTTGGGGCAGTGGGTCTAGGGAAAAGATTGGCAGCATGACAGGATTCAAACCCAGAGCCTCTGGCTTCTGGGCCAAACACCATGCAGTTACCCTACACAAACCTACAAAGTTAAATATAAATATTAAAAACCTACCCTTTTCTTGAAGCCGAAGTAGGCTCCGATGAAGGTGAGCGGTACAGACACACAGAACCACAGGGCCAGCAGGGCTATCAGAGTACTGAAGGGGATGGCTGCAGAGCTGCCCTCCACCCACAGGACCAGGTTCATCATGAAGAACACACCAAACACAACGCCTTGCACCAGGAACGATGTCATCAGGACATTGGTCTTCCAGCGCTCACCTCCAAATGCTGCGATAAAAACAGAACTGTGGGTCAGACTTCCGGTTTTCATGTACAAGTAAACCTGTCCATATATATAGTGACTACTCAATTAAAGAGAAGGGTCATAGTATATGTAGAAAAATGTGAACATAAGTTACAGTCTGATCTTACACACATTGTACTTATATTGTCTTACTGTACAAAACTGGGATATGCCAGCTTTTATGCAAAACGGAATAAAATCTTACTGTCAAGAGATCTATGGAGCCCCTGCCCATATATAAAAAGTTTGAATTAGTCAGTCAAGACCTTAATGCTTGATTGGGTCGTTGGACAAAAAGAATTGCACCACCAGAAGGTGGCCACAATAAGCAGCTGATCCTTAAACAGATGCAATCACAAGTACAAGTTTGACTTAAAGTACTTGTCACAGAAATTTTCTAGTGTTCCCTAAAGCTAAATGTGAGGAACGTATGTCTGGTACTTACTTTTGTACATCCTGGCGGACACATAACCGGCGGGAGTCCCAAGGCACACATACAGGATGATGACACAGGTCATCAGGGCACCACGGTTAGCTGGGGACAGGAACCCCAGGCACGCAAATACTGGGGAGAGAGGGTGGATAGTAATTAACATGTACATTGTATGTCACAATTGGGCTGTGATAATGTTTGAAACGGAAGTTCAGGACATGTCTGTATTTTACGATATAGAATAATTCTAATGCACTTCACATGAGTGCGCCAATGAAGAAAAGTAAAACATGGGATTTGGATGTTGGACTAAGTCTTTATGTTTTGTTTGAGGACACCAAGTTTTCTCAACTTCACATTTTGCACTGAAATTTGTGTTTTCTTGTAGGACATAGAAAGAATACAAAGAACTCTGCATCACTCTTGGTCCCAGCCTTGCATGATACAGAATACACTATAAAAGAACCACACTTTATCGTGATCTGTAACATAGTTCCAGCATCCAATCAAATGTAAATTGGTTGAAAGAAAATTGACAGGTAGGTTTGAAAGATAAAAACTAGATAATGCTAAGTAAGAGGCATGTGTACATGTATGTGCTGAACACCACCAGAACTGTGCACCTAGGAAAAGGTAAGAGAAGTGCTGTGAGACAGTCAGTGTAAGAGGAGGGCAACCAGACTGAAGAACCCAACATCAACAGAGACAGGTTTGAAGCCAGGTCCTTGTGCAGGAAACAAACTCACAGAAAGTTGGAGGCATTGCAATCCCAATAAAATCACTGCAAAATTAGATAAAATATTGAAAAATAAGCTTAACTCAGTTCCCAGTTGCCTTCTGAATACTTTTCAAGACTAAAGAAGGTGACAGAACAACTTAAGGAAACAGTGTTTTGATGAACTCAAAGAGAGAAGGAAAACAAGACTCGGAATGGTACAGAAGAAGCTGTTTAATTGCACACCCCACTTGCCAGTGTAACATTGTGCAATTATCCGGTGGTGCTAAAATGCAAGAGTAATCCAGCGGTTTGGGATTTTGAAATTCTGTGCATTTAACAGAAGTGTGCGATAATCCGTTGTGCAATTTACTGGCTTCTACTGTACAGGTACATGTAAGATTTGTGTGGTGGAGTTGACTTTGAATGTGACCTGCACCAAAACACCTGTGTGTGGAAAGAAGCATTAAGGTTCAAGAAGGTGACAGAACAACTTAAGGAAACAGTGTGTTGATGGACTCAAAGGGAGAAGGAAACAAGACTCAGGTAAGATTTGTGTGGTGGGGTTGATTGTGAATGTCGCCTGCACCATAACACCTGTGTGCATAAAGAAGTAATTCCAGTCCCAGACTACCATACACATACCCAAGGTGACCACGACACTCATGATGATCTGAGAGCCTGTTCCGAGCAACATGGCGAGCAGCATGGGCGCGCCGGGGGGACGGAAAATGTCCCCGTGAACCAACTTCCATCCGAACTCCTCCTGCGCCTCTTCCTACAAATGTTAGGGTTGCAAACAAACAGAGACGGGTTAGCCGGAAAACAACAACAGACTTACTGAGCGTTGTGACGGTCATGCTGATGATTTGACAGCCTGTTCCGAGGAACACGGACAACAACATGCCCTTGCGGGGAGGCCTGAACACGTCGCCGTGTACCAGCTTCCAACCAAACTCTTCCTGAGCCTCTTCCTAAAGAAAAGAGACGAAGAGAGAGCTGACATTACAGTTGTGCTTGTTCACAAACTGTAAAGCAGCAAGTTAGGCCCTGGGTAGTCTCCAGCTTGTAGTTTATTTGGAAACAGGCAAATTTGTTTATCAAGTGCTATTTTATCTACACAAAAAGTAAAGTAAAGTTAAGTCAAGTCTAACTCAATATTACACAAAAATATGTCAACAAGTCATAGTTGTACTGTGTCAAGTGAAAAGGACTTTCCAAGTTTCCTTTATATGTCAGCTTGAGAAGGGTCAACAAGTCATAGTTGTACTGTGTCAAGTGAAAAGGACTTTCCAAGTTTCCTTTATATGTCAGCTTGAGAAGGGTCAACAAGTCATAGTTGTACTGTGTCAAGTGAAAAGGACTTTCCAAGTTTCCTTTATATGTCAGCTTGAGAAGGGTCAACAAGTCATAGTTGTACTGTGTCAAGTGAAAAGGACTTTCCAAGTTTCCTTTATATGTCAGCTTGAGAAGGGTCTGACTGGCACACTTGTCTAAAGGCTCATGGTTTTTCTCTCTGATCTTTGCTATTCTTCATGTCCCTAAGTTACCTTTCGATCTCTTTCAACTTGTTTAAAGGGGTATACATGTACTTTTCAACCACACATGTCGTATTTTACACAATAAATTTTATATATATCCCCTCCAGCATCAACCTTTCTGCATCTTGTCCTATTGAGAAACTGTTCTTTAATGTTTCCAATCAAAAGATGAAAGTCTCTTTTGAAGCTGATAAACTATTATGTACATTTAATATACTGGCTTCTGGCCTAAACTACTGATGCCTGAGATTACTTTTGTTGGAATGTATAAAGATAACATGCCTTTAGTTACGTAAATAACACAATATGTTCATTGAGTAACACTTTTTCTCGTTAAATGTCATCAGGAGCTGAAGTATTTTGATATCTTTGGCATCACCATCCTTTCTATGCTGCCTTTTGCCCTTTTATCAATTCTTTATTCTTCAAAAGACTATATTACCTTGAGCTTTTCTAAAAAAGCTGTCAAGTAAAAGTGCACAGCAAGTAGCAATGAATAGTTAATTAGATCATTAGGGGCTAGGTATGGTGCTTCCAGTTTTTCATTAGTTGCTATAAATATAGCCACAGGCTTTTACATTGTGTTATTCAACCAGTGTGCACAAATACAAAGCCCTTGCCGTCATTCGCCAGAGGGCTTCACATCAAATCTCCGCAATACACATTGAAATGTTTTTCAACCCATCAAGATTTGAATAGATTCATTTTAGGTGTGAAATATTCAACTGCTATGTAAGATTTGATAAAAACCACCTGTCACCAGTTAGTTTATAATACGTCAATCTTAAATTCACCCAAGTCACCATGGATTAGACATCCTTTTAATGTTAAAGAGGTATCTCACTGTAGCTGCTGATACGGTACATTGGCGACGTTATTCCAAAAGAGAAGAAAACACAAGGCATAAAAAGATTTGTCTTTTACCGAACTCTCTGTCAAATTGCTTGGCAGCAGAGACGCCGTGAACATAGCGCACCGTCAGTGAGATAGTCATTTGGTAGCCAATATGTATTAGTTCTTGTGTTAGTGAGCAGGTGAGTTAAACCAAAAAAAAAAAAGAGGGGATACTATTAATCTTAATGGTAGAATTTACCCAGAAAGAGCACCACGAAAAAGACTAGCAAAAGCATCTTTTCAACTAACAGCTTGACTTGAAGATCTGTATCTTCTACGCATGCAAGAAGAAGCTTCTAGAAAATACTGTAAGTCTTGAAACTTTTGTGGTGGTTTTATTTTTACGGTTTTCTCATACAAATTTACAACGCGTCAACGCCACAAATATTGCTAGTATTTCCTCCATATGTTAACTGTACTACAGAATTGTTTCAACTGAAAATTAAAACGTCGCAAAAGCTGCACTTTCCCTCCAATCGTTAAAGAAAACCACCACCAAAGTAAATGAATGTACAGTATAGCCTGAAAATAGACACAGCACACTTACAGCTTCCAACTGCTCGCAGCATGCGGCGTTCACGCGATGTGTACAAGAAAAGAAGCAGAGGGAAGTGTGGTTTACAGCACAGCAGGATTATCAACATTTGATCAGAAGCAAAGCAGGGTGCCATGCAAAAATAAAATCACACCAGAAATAATCATTTTGAAACACAGCAAGGAGTAAAATTCACATAGTCTACACAAGTCTGTTACACTGAAGAGTTTGAGTCTGTGGGGATTTAATGTCGCAGTACTGGGAAAAAGGAGTCTTACATTGACAAAGGTTAGAGCCAGATAATAAGATATGCCAAATAATCGACATGACAAGCAACTGGATATGACTTTGACTGTGATGAAAGACAGAGGATTAGTCTGTGTGACACAAACTTTGCTGCCTGGAGCTGTAACTGGCCGGGCGGATGTTGGGCAGGCAGCTGTTAGCAAGGTTTAATCAGACTAACAGAGGATTATCTGTCTGAAACTGATCATTTCCAAAATCATATCCAGTTGCTTGAGTAGCTGCTATTTGGCATAAAAAGAACGGTGCACACCCCAGTTTTTTTGGGGTCTAAAATCGAGGCTGCGCACCCTCACTGGTCGAGAGGCCGTCTCTTCAAGAAAATAAATCTAAAGCAGAAAAGCCATATATGGGAATGAAGGGTATCACTCCAGCTTTAAGAACGGCCAGGTTTCAGTTTCTTCACTCTCTCTACCTTTCGTAATTTTTGGGTGGAGAAAGTTTTCTTACGTAAAAAAATATGCAAAAAAAAAGGGAATTTTGACGTGGAAATAAATCCATCACCAGTATATTTTAGTCATGAAAATGACTGATATTGTCGGAAAGAGATTTTACCTGGGAGTAATCAGGCAAAAAATAAAGAAAATTGTAACACTGAGATTTTTACAATAACCCGACGCGCGAGGCATAACAACACGGCTCACAGAACGCATATGGACAGTAAATCTGGGTCAACGGGCGAATCACTTCCAACGCATAGAAATACAAGGAAGTGAAACTCGGCCCCAAAACCGATTGGCACCAAAAACACATCACTTCTTACCCTTTTTAGCCATGCCAGTATTTCGCAGCAGATTATGAGAAATTTGAACTCAAACCCAGACCCCCGAGACCCTTTCTTCACATTTTTGTTGCGCACTATCTCAGACCCCTGTCGCGGAAGAATTGGTGTGTGCACCGAGAAGTGTTCGTTGTTGAAACAAGAGGGTAAGGGACTAAGGGGGTATAAGACATAACATTTTGTTCTGGATAGTGTCTAGTATTTCTAAGTTTGCAGTGACACCACAAAAACTAGGAACATAAAACCTCTGCGAATGTTTCCCCTTTTACAGTATTTGCTGCAGACTCTACCGACAACTATTCCTTAATCACAGGACTGGGATTCTGATTAGGTTAGAGAATGATTGACAGGTCAGGGCGACATCTCCACGATTTAACTCACAACACGCTCAACAATGAATAATTCAATTAGACTCCCCAAACCAGGATCCAATTCTCAGGAAAAGAAGCTCTGTGCACAGAATGCACAGTTGATGCTTGATGTATAAGCTTTTGACTGGATAGCAATAGTTTCTATTCTTGATTTATTTTTTCTACAGTTTAAACTGTTTTATATTTGAATTGTGGAAATCATCCAATGTGGAATACATACTTGTGTACAGCGAAGTGAAGCCTTAGGATGCATATATTTTTGGACTGGATTGTTAAAATTTTTCCACAGGAATAAATGTTATTCTAAAATTTAAACTGTTATGGCATAATAAATGCTCCTTTTATTCATGTTATACTGATGTTATATAAGGAAGAATAGCTTGCTAGAGCCTAAAGACTTGTTGAATGGAAAAGTGGATTGAAATAAAACTCAAAACAAACTTTACACAATAGTGATCGGGCTTTCTTATGATGGGAACTGCTTATGATTTTAACAAACAAACAAATAAACAAACAAACAAACTCACGGCAGACTCCATCTGGTTGTAGCGAGCGATGTCCTTGTGCAGAGTCCTGAGGAGGATCATGGCCACCATACCGGACAGGAACAACACAATAACCAGCGAGTTCATGATGCTGTGGAGGAAACCGAGAGTGAATGTGAAAGTGATCTCTAACCTGAAGAGCTACTCTTCCACTGGTTGTGACTAGGGGTGGGTACCGGTACAGAATATTCAGGTCCAGGTCCGGTTCAGGTCCAGAGGATCAGGTACAGATCCGGACCTGAGCCTGGACCTGATTCAGTATGACTCATACCAATGGTCTATTTATCTACAAAGAAATCTGTTTGGTGGAGTATTAGACTAACACTGGCATTTTAAAATCCTACAATGCTATCTGCACATGTACAATTGACTGTAAGACTTGGTAGAAATGACTATAAATTCTACTCTACTTCACTCTTGTTATTTTCTTCCACTTACAAGCGCCAAAACGTGTTAATGCCTGATCAAATAATCTGTTAATTTCCTAATAGATCCAACATCCGGTCCACCTAGTTTTTTCAGGTCCGTTTTTTCTGGACCGGTTCAATGAGAAAAATGGTTTTGTACCCAGCCCTAGTTGTGACAGGAAGACAGATGCTATGTACAGTTTTTACAGGTTCATTGTATCAAGGAAATTCCCCTAGCTCTTTTCAACAAGCACAATGGACCATAGCTTACAACACTATGTCTTTAAGACTGCAACCCTTTCCAGTAGCGTTCATGTTGGGTGAGCGACAATAAAATAAGAAGCAAGAATTCAAACTCCTAACCTCTTGTTCAGAGGCAGGGTCAGTAACAACTGGGCCATGCGCCGTACTACGATTACAGTATTACAGATATACATAGCTTTTTAATGAGTTCAAGTGGCGTTGATAGCCTAGCAGTTAGACTTGGGGACATGGGATTGAGATTTAGGGTCATGAGTTGAATTCCTGGTACTATTAGCTAAACTTATCAGTCGATGAGCTTCTACCGTATTTGCTGATTGGCAGAAAGTCATCGAATTTAAAAATTGTGGAAGAGTCGAACATATTTTTCATCTGAAAATCTACCCTATCATATCTGACGAAGCTTGTGAATCTGGGAACATTCAGCTGATCTCTAAAAACTGTGCGACAAAGGTAAGAAAACTCTGGGCGTAATATTGCAGAAAATGACATTTATAGCTCGCATTTAGGTCAACTGGCCGGTTTTACTGCTGACTGTATGAAAGCGGCACTTGACACATCTGTCTTTACTCCACTGTAAATGGGCACTGTCAACGAGGTAAAAGGCGATAGGACAGGAATGACCTTTAGAATACCTTTAGGTTTACCGTTTCAAGAGTTGGACATACATTTTTTCTCATTTGAACATTTGCAATATTCTTAACTGTTTTTTTCCATAAAAAAAGCTCCAGTCTGACTATTCCAGGTTATTTCATTATTCATGATAAGGTCACATTTCCACACCGGCACCTGGCCGGGTAGTTTGTGGGAACATGCAATATGATCTTAGACTAGAGACAATAAAACATACAAATCCTAAAAAAGAATCAATGATGAACATAATTTGTGTATACATGTATTTCTTGATACACACTTTTAATTTCATTTCCGCAAACAGCTTGGCTGGACCACGTTTTTTCTGCGATTTTAAACTGTACGTTGAGCAGACTACTAACCTGAACCACTGGATGTTGGTATGAGGCATGGAGTCCAGGATGTAGTCCCAGCGAGAGGCCCACTTGTGCCCATTTTGTAGCTGTTGAAGAAAATGCACCAACATTTTCGTTTTACAACAGTCAAATTCACAGTCAGTTTCAACACAACTAACACCTACTACACAAACCCATTTACATCTCAAGACTAGGTCAGCAAAAATTTGCATTTAGAGCAACAGTTATTTACAACAAAATTGCATACAGTTATACATTGTATATTTTACAACATTACATATTTTACAGCAAAGCTTTTGATATTTCTTGCCGGCTTTTTGTATTGAAATACTCAAACACAATTGTAAGAAATATGTGTAAGGAGCCCTCTAACACTTGGGCATTGAACAACAGAGCTAACATCAAATATGATGGTCTAGGAGAGCCCCTTGCATATCCCAGAAGAAGTGCAGTCTATCATTTCTAACACTTTTAACAACTAAGCCAACACCAAATATAACACTGTTAGCCTTGAAAATTTAGCAGTGGTTTCATTTGCCATGTACTGGCATATGCCTTTTGTAATTATTGTTTCAACCATGAATTTTGAACAGTTCAAAATATTTCCCTTTCCTCCTCCCACAGAATAAAACCACAGCCAAAATAAATGAATTTACAGCAGTCTAAGATTGCCCCCTTGCATACTGCACAGGAAGTGCAGGCCACCGTACTCCTGGTAACTTACCACAAACTCCACTGAGTAGGTGTAGTTGAAGTGGACCTTGTCCGCCTTGGAGCCGGGCAGTCCGAGGGGACGGTCCTCAGGACACTCGCCAGGTTTGGGGTGATTGATACTGAACGTGAAAAAAAGTACACAAGTCTCAAATCAAACATAAATAATCATTCCAAAATCATATCCAGTTGCTTGAGTAACTGCTTTTTGGCGTATCTTATTACCTGGATGTCTAACCTTCATTGATGTAACATACATACTCAGTTTTCTTTTAAAAAATTCTAGCAACACTGTCCCTTGTGAAATGGCTATTTGCAGCGTAACACACCAGCTTTGCAGACATGTGGCACGACAACAGCTGGTTATATAACACTGAACAGCTCGTAACACATAACCTTTGCACGTCTGAGTGTACATTAAGTACTTCGTAATGTATCCATTCTTCTTTGTCACCATTTTCCCATCATAGCAGAGGTTATGCACATCTAACCTGCAATGTGGTGTGTTCAAAAACAAAACGACTGTAATAATAGAAAATTACTAGAGTGGGGACAGTGTCTGACATGTTTTGTATAGGTAACTGACATGAACATGTTGTAAGTTCAAATTTGAAGGGAAATTATGACATCAAATCAATAATCGTTCTTTGTATCAAAATGACCCACAGTAAAAAGAAAAAAGACCCTGTATGTAAAATGGAAGGCTTTGCAATGAGGTGTGTTGGCCATAATTACAAAACCTGCTTGGCTGGTTGTGCCTTAGAAGGCACTTATCTTGGAAGGTCAGAGCGTATGTGCATGCAAAGACTGGGAACCAGTCAGAAGGGAGGAAGCAGTCAGATTAAGGTGGGAGAAGGTCCCTCCCAACAAGCAAAGCTTCCATCCTGGGATGAAGGGATGTGTCCTGAGAGTTAGCCCTACTTTGGTAAGAATTCCAATCAGGTCTGACCCGACCTTCGAAATGAGAGACGTGGCTTCATACTAGATAAACTGCTCCTAACCCAATGCTGACCTAAAATGTTGGGAGTGGTAAGAAGCAAAGAGGTGATCATAAGAAGTTCTGGATGTATGATAAGGGCCTTAACACACAAGCTTTGCAGGCATGTGGTGCAGCAGCAGCTGGTTATATTACACTGACCAACCTGTCATGCCTAACTTCTAGCTGCAAGTGTTTATCCAGAGATGATACTCCTACTGTGCTTGGTGATAACGAATTCCACCCTACAATGATTCTGGGAAAAGACTTTACCTTTTAGGCTCCAGCTTGGCAGACAGCAGCCTAGCCCCAGGCCAGTTCTCCCCCTCCCCATCGTTATAGCTGATGAAGATGTCCACATGGTTGAACAGGTAGTAGGTGTCCTTCTCATTGTACAGGGGCTAACACAAACACAAAACAGGAAAATGAAGATCTTGTACTTCTATGAAATATCAAAGAGTTTTTGTGAGCCCTAGCCCTACCTTTATCATGCACTATAATAGTTTATGCTCAACAACCAGAATCTTCATTTCATGAATGACATCAGCATATGTAGTTTATTTTCACAGATCAGAATCGTTTGCTCTACTGACTAGTTTAGGGTACACACAAAAATTGACAAAGTTGCTGCAAAATCAAGAAGCTACTAAAACAACTGCCAAAATAAAAACAGAACAGAACACAGCCAGGTATACCCATAACTTCCTTGTTGCTAATAGCATGATGGCCCAATATGATAAAATGCACTAACTAGAACCCTGTCCAGCTGTGGTACAACCATTCTTACATTGATGACACAGGCATCCTTTGGTGTCCCCTTCTTGGTGACATAGCAGCCCACGGGGAAGCCAGGGTTACAGTACTTCCTGTCACCCTCCACATCGTAGCACCAAGTCACAGGCATGTTGTCAATGATCCTGGCAAACAGTGAAAATCAAAGTGATAAGGTAAAAGTGATCTCAAACTAGGTAATCACACTAAAGAGTTACTGTAAATTGATAGTTATGTCTGGTTGATGAGTAGTTTTACCAACTCTGATTCCTAAGTGTGCTTCCTGTCATGACAGCAATCCTGACCTTTGCATTCGTTTTCCCACCCACTTTATGCCAATCTACTGTGACAGTGTAACAATGTTGAATCTTCTTCCAACAGATCAAATTTTCAACGACCACAGACTGTCGCCTTCTCTCAGGATCCTGAAGAGGTTGACAGTGGTTGTTGAAAATTTGATATGTGTATACCTTTCTGTTGTACGAAAGTTTAGCATTGCACTATGAATGCAATCAATACAGATGAGCTTCCATGATGCTGATAGTGTATCAAAATAAATATGGTCATACACAAACGCAAACAGGCACACTGGAAATATGCACTGTACACTGAGTCAACAACAAGACAGTGCAGTCCTAATATATAGATAGTTACCAATGGTGCTGGTAGTTCTGTAGAACACCCCTCTTCAAGAAGTTCAAGTTCTTGCTCTGGTCCGCATTGGTGGGGTCGTAACTCTTGGCCCCGCAGAGATCCTTGCATTTTTCATCTTTCAAGAATGATATCTGTGAAATACCCAAGAAACATTTCAGGGCAGATAATTAGGTGATGTGGAATTGCACTGAAATACAATTATCAATGACAAGGCATTGCACTTAGGGTATTTAAGATACAAAAACAAAAGTACATGTAAAAATATTGAATAACAAACCACTCTTTCCCTACTGCACTATCTAAAATTTGTCTTCAATGACATCTTCTTTGCATATCAATTCATAGTTGAGTTTAAGACCTACTCTTAGTCATAAACAGATCTGCTCAGTGTCACTGACAAAAGGCAGTGTATACAGACCGTTTAAAAAATCATATCCACTTGCTCAAGTAACAGCTGTTTGGCATATCTTATTACCTGGATGTCTAGTCTTCATTTATGTAACAACTATTACTATGTCTCACATTGTACATGGACGGGCGAATCCTGTCTCCAAACAGAACTTGTCCCAGGTTCTCAGTTGGGCTCTTGGCCCACTCCTCAGTAGGAACACAGAAATCAAACCTACAAGAAAAGGACAAACTCCTATCAGTATCAGTGATATATCATCAACTTGTTATCCATATATTGAATTTTCAATTTCAGACTACTTGGTGCAGTGCTGTCTCCAGCTTGAATTTTTCCCCATCCCTATCATTGGTTAGAAGCTCATATTGTTAATTTTTAGTTGGTACATCCGTCAAGCTTATGAAAAAACATTTTCATCAGTTTTATTTCATTTCATGACAACTTTCTACCTGACTCAACAGGCACATTTCCATCTCTGGACAGAGAGAAGAGCCCTGAAGACATTCCTGTTTAACTTTCAACAGTTTCACGGGTCTACATGTCGACAAAACATAAACAATACAAACTTTAATTTAAATGCAAGTGACGAAACATCAGTGATACAAAACCTGCAAACTACTTTTAAATTTTATGACAAAAGAATGTAACATTTGAGAACATTGTATAATTTATAACAAACATAAAAACCAGTTTTCCTACCTGTCATATTCATATGGGATGATGCTTTCCACTGAGTCCAGTCTGTTCACAAACAGCTCTACCTTACTCTGCAATGAAAGGGAAGAACTTAGAAACCAATACTTTGTATGATCCATGGTCACTAACGCAGCCCACATCTACGCAAATAGAATTGATGTTGTGCATATGTATTTGAAAGTGAAAGTTATTTTTAATTGTGAACCAGTTTAGCTCATTGTCTTTTTCTTCTAGTAGTTCTACTGGTCATGAGTGAAAAGACAGAAAGGACATAGGAGTTTTCTTTTAGACAACAAGTTTTTCTCACCTGCTGACGTTTCGATGTCTAGATCTGTCAGACATCTTCCTCAGAGCTTCTAACTGGAGAAGCTCTAAGGATGATGTCTGACAGACATCGAAATGTCTTTATTTCTTTCTTTAAATTATTTCTTTATTTGAATTTACCACATGCAAAAACAAGTGGAAGGGAGGACAAAACAGGTGTATCAACACCTTTACAAGTTGTCCTCCCAAACCTGAAATGATAATAGAAAACAATACGAAACCAAAATCAAACAATAAACATTAGACATCAAAAGTCAGTAGACATGAATATACAATTCGGTGACAATTATACACAGAATTGATTATATACAAAATTATCAAATATCATTATATACAGAGTAAAAAGCTAATTACAATACTAATGTAGCCTTAAAGCAGTGCAAGAGGCACACCCACAAGATGTGGACCAAGAGCAGGGGACGTCGATATTGAACTGGGTGTCAAATCTCACAAACGTGGCTCTCACAAGCGATCGCTTGAATGTCAAGATGTCAGCAGGTGAGAAAAACTGCTCGTGTAAAAGAAAAAATCCTATGTCCTATGATCTACCAACCTGATGAAATTATTGTCGGGAGAAGACAGACACTATGCACAGAATATACAGATTCCTTGTACAGGTGTGTGCGAGTACATTTATCTCACAAAAAATCTACCCATGTTTCAGTGACATCACCCAATATTGCCTCAAGGCACAAAACCTACATGATGTACAACAATAGCAGGCATCTCTAGGGGAACCTGTCTTTCTTCTACATCATAGGTACAGAGGTCACGCAGCTCAAGGCTGAATGATTTTCTTTTCTTTACTACCCTAGCATCAGAACATATTAAAGAACAAAATTTACTCTGAAAAATCTTTGTACAGCTGTTTAAAGGTATTTTTGTGTACAATTTATGATTTGACATTAAAGGCAAATTGAGGAATCATACATCTTTTTAACCACTAATTTTGGATTACATAATTGTGTATTGTTACTACAGTGGATTCCAATTATTCGTATTACGCCTTTTCGGATAATTCGGGTAATTGCATAGAATTGCGAAATCCCAAACCATTTGCCATTCATTCTATTGTATAAGGCTTCGCAGAATTGGATAACCCCCGGTCTCAAACTTTGGGTTTTTGGATAGAATTACGTCAAATTATAGCGAATAAAATGGGAAAATATACGCTAAAACTTACAAAATGAGGCCAAAATTAACCAACAACTGTATGTCCGAAGGCATTTAATCATGAAAAGGACCGTAAGATAGGTAGATTCCACCGAAAATCTTGCCAATGCTGCTGCGGTAGCGTGCGGGGCAAATTTCAGTATTTCCGGACTTGCGCAGATGACCCAGTTTTAGTCCCCTCAGAATGCTTAGGTAGGCTTGGGAAAAGTGGCTGTAAAATTGTTTTTCTTGGGATATGTTTGGATTTTGGGGGTGCATCTTATAGGCAAGGGTTGTAGCTTCTATATTGTGTTGAAAAAACAGATTTTTAGTGATATTTGTGGTTGCAGTAGGCCTTAGAAGTTAGGTGTTTTGGTGTTGTTTACATGCAGTGAAAGGGGTTGAAAAGGTCTCCCACCTATGTTTTGATGGCGTATAATATAATTCCGCCGTAAATTTTTTTCCTTTTTTGTCGTTAAATTACTCTTCAGAGGTCGGACAACCTTGCCAATGTGAGTTTTTCATGTTCTAAAAGTCAGGTAGGTGATTTTTGACAGCCTCTTTCTCCCATGATTCCCATTGTTAAGAATATGCATAGGAAATATTGAAATTTAGCCTGCATGCTTTCGGTAGGGTATTCTAGTTCAAAATTAGCAGGTGTCAAGACACTCCAAGTGATGCGGGAAGGGTTGTCAAGCATCGTCACAAGTTTCAAAGACTTCACGGAGACCCTACCCCTAGGATTGGTCCCCAGGGAGCACAGGTGTCAGGAGGCCTGTGGTAAGGTTTGTGGCTTTGATTAGACTTCATATTGCTTAGCAAAAAGTGACACAAACAGGGGGAAATGGTAAATCTGCTCACCCTGTCACAAGGAGACTACTCTCCATCAATTTAGACACCAAAATTTGTATCTAAATGCTGTTCAACAAACACTTTGGAGCAGATACTGGGAGTGCACAGAATGGGGGGGGGGGTGTAGGTGTGCCCTTGGGGGCTTATATATCCTTGGGGGCTAATGTGTTCCCCCAAATTGGTTATGTGGGCAATAGAAAGGATTTACCTGACTCAACTGACTGAAATTTCTTAAGAAATTCTGCCATTTTAGTGTTTTGGGGGCTGATTTCTTACTTTCTGTACCTTTTATTGACAATGCATTATGCACTCTCATAAAATGCTTCAAAGTGTAACCTGAGCGCTTTTCAATACAGCTTTAGGTGTGTAAATGGTTAGAGACTACTCTCCTCATGCTAGAAAGATCAGCTTTTAACTTTTTCTTCAGTTTGTGTCACTTTTTGGTGAATGCTATGGCGCCTATCAAATGCCTCAGACCACTGCCAAAGCCTTGAGGAAAGTCCTCTGACACCTGCCATGAGATCTACTCCCCTGGGAGCATTCTTGGTCAGAAAGCTTTGAAACTTGGGATAATGTTTGACAACTCTTACCCGCATCATGCGAGATGATTGAAATTTGTCAATTCTCAAGTTCAGGGGGGTGACACATTGGTTAGGCGCCATATTGATAGGTTGCCGCAAGGCATGATGGGCGAATGTCATGGGAACGTCAACACGCTTTTGAGTTCATATTTCCCCTTCAGACAACGTCTAAACTTGGTTTACCCTACAAAATGTGTTTTTACATATCCACTGTCTCATTATTGAGCTGATTTCGGCTGCACTACGTAGATTTTTACAGCGCACGTAACGCAACAGGTCAATGAACTGTGATTTTGCAATCAGCCGCATTGAATGGCGGGATATCTCAAGCCACGCTACGACGCCATTTTAAATGTTTTGAAAGTAAAATTTTCCGTCTACCACCGCGAAAGACGGCGTCGAGTTTAAAATTTCAGCGTAATTTGTGGACACAAGATATAAATAAGAAGGTGAAGAGTTTATCTCTCCAATACGTATCGTCATTTTGCTCAAAATTACGAAATCAACATAATTTTTTCCGGCATACAAGCGGAGTTGTGTTTGCCTTTGTTGTGGTTCATGCTCTCGGCAGTGCGAGTCAAGCGTATTTTTCTACATGTTCATTTAGCCACCGACTTAAAAATCTTTATTAGATTCATCAGCGCACGTAAATTGTATAATATCGGAACGTATAATTATGTAAAGCTTGTAACTGGAATCTGTTCGATCTCTTGCTGGCTATTTGTGATGTTGTAGATTCAAACAGTTGACGACTTCCATTCGTTCAAAACCTGGTTATTAATAACTACTGCTTAGACTACTACTGCTCTAGATGAACAAATGTCTGATTCAAAAGTTTTGTAAATGAAGTTCCGTATTGTATGTGTGGTGTTTGTGTCTTGCGTAGTAGTAATCCTATATTTGCCCCCCTCCCGGCTCCCTTCGGGGCGTTAGTGGCCCAACTTCGGACTGTTGGATACTTCGGACTATTGGATAAAATGCGCTGACAAATGAGCTATCCAAATAAGCGAATTCCACTGTATTGGTAGAACTAACATGTACAGAAACATACATCTCCTGTTTGTTGCAGGGCTCAAAATACTGGGTGCATGTGCACCCAGGTGCACCCAAAATTGGAACTGTGCACCCAAATATTTTCTTGGGTTTATGTAGGTAAAGATATCAAAGCATACTAGTATAGATCATACATGTATTCTGGACATTCAAGTGTTAGGAAGATAATAAAAATATCTGTCATGGTACTTGTTTAAGAATTTAATAGCATGTAACTATGCTATTGTTATTAGGTTTTCTACTTAAATTCAAGTGGTGCACCCAAATGTTATTTGTGCACCCAATTTTTTAAGCTGGGTGGACCAGTGCACCTAATCCCAAAATAGAATTTCGAGCCCTGTTGTTGACATCATATAGTCAAGACTACTCGTGAATAACCATTATGAAAAGTCTGTTAAAACCACTTCAGCAGCCTAGTCATTATTCAACACCAGGCAGTATGAAGACAACTAGGAAAGTTGTCTGGAAGCAGTAGCAGGTCACCATATACAATTGAATTACAAGGATTTGTTGTGTTCTTAGAAAATACCTGTAACACCCCACCCCACCCCCTTTAGATTTATTCTATTCCGATTATTTCGGGTCTGAACAAACGAAGCAAACTTCTACCCAAGCTAGTTGACAACCACTAAACATGTTCTAAATGTAAGGCGTGCCAACACATTAAATTGAGGATGTTCAAAAACCCTCACTGCCCCCCTCCCCACCCCTGTCGTGTTGCAGTGACGTACCAAGCGACCATAATGCACCCACATGCCCTCTGGCGATTATGATGTGGCCGGTGGGACAGGTCTGCCATCAGACACTTACCGGCCGGAATGTGGAGCACAAATATGATCAAGGTTCCTTAGGTTCCAGTAAGAAATCTTGACAGAGATCGTAACAAGACAATCTCCATATAATTTTACCATGGCAAAACCATTCACACTTGTGACTATGAGTAACATAAATTTTTAACACTGCTCTACTACCATTTTGTCAGAGCATGGACATCTTTAAAAATGCGAGACAGACTGCTACCATTTAACAATGAATATTATGTCACACAGAGCCATGAAACTTGAGTAAACTTACTCTACATTCTCCTTGTTCAAGCTTCTCCTTGTTTGCTTCCTTGGTGGGATCACAGTAGCTCACAGGTGCCAAACCCGGCAGGTAGAAACCTCTCACTTCCGCAGCCAAACACGCGGTTAAAACGGCTATAACCGGTCTCAAATACATCTTGGTTGGTACTAGAAACTGTCTGCTGTCTCCTGATCTTCTTGTTACGTAGGAAAATGTGGAAGTTTGTGTGAAAAGTTGGGGTGAAACGTGGAAGTCCTGTCCCGAGCGTGTCCCCGAGCAGCTATGGCGGACACGTCATTCACGCGCACTGCATGATGGGAATGAGAAGGGCGGGGCCGTTTGAACACTTGTTGTCTGGACAAGTTTCATCTCCGGCTCCAAGTAGATGTAACGATAATGGTGGTGGTTCCGACTCATTTCTGTTCGTTTATCTGAATTAGGGGGGTGTACCGGTACAGGTCCAGGTCCGGACTTGAACCTGAACCTAATTATCTGTGAAAACTTGTGAACGGGCGAAACTCAAAAGTGACTCAAAACAGTGGTCCATTCGCTAAAAAAAGATTTCCTCACCTTCGACGGGGGCATTGTTTCTGAATGTTCAGCCACAAACCGTTTCATAAATAGTTAGAAAAAAATCTCAGAATTCAAACCTTTGCTATGTGACTTGTCTGAGTCCTTCACATCGGATAGCCGGCACCCAGAACTTGCGGTACTCAACTTATGCGCAAGAAATTGTCATGTCCCCAGTAGTGCTCTGTTGTAACACATGTTGCTTCGCACCTATAACTCAATATCCCTCCTATTAAATTGATCAGTAGGTAGATCCCAAAGAAGAAAAATGACTGTCGATTTTGAAACCTCCTTGAACCAACTAACTTTGTTAGCAGTATTTTCGGGTACTGAAAGTAGTGTGATGCTTCGGAAAGTGACTTGATATACGTAAAGGTTAAATTTCACAGGGCTAAAAACTGTTATGTTAAAATGATTTCACCGACGTATAAAGTTAGCCTGTGATGTTAGATTTCTTGTTCTCTTTTGTATTCTCTGTTTCCTATTCCGTCCTTCTGTTTGTATTTCCCCTCCACTGTTTTTGTTTCTTAAAATGCCTCCGACGGTGACCATCCTATTTGTCAGACGGAAAAGTCTTTGCTTTGTCTCACTAGAATGTTTCTTTATTTTTATAGAGTATCCCTTGATTTCAGTGGTATTTGCATAACAAATCTATGCCTGCGGGCACTGCCCCAGTCACACCCTGCTTCCGAGAAACCGAGTGAAACCGACCTGTCCGCTTCGTATTTAATTTGTCGAAACGGGGTCAAAAAGATACGAATGATTGTAACCGGAGTGGGTTGTGACTAAAGTGGTTAGTTATCTACTTTACTGAGTGATCTCCTTGCTCTTTACAATAGTACAGCATAACTGGAAATATTATCATCGTCATCATCATCTTGAGCGAGTTGCCCGGACCTTTAAATTTCTAGACGTTTCAGCCCCCCATATGCTCGTTCCAAGATCCCCAACCTATATAAAGTTATACAACCCCAAATCCCGTCGAAAAAGTTGATCTATTTCTAGAGTTGTCAGTATTACATACAGCTGGTATACCGCTCTTCGGCGTAACACACCAGTACGTCGGTTCCACTAGAACAAATACGCTACAGGTTGTTATTTAGCCTGATTAAATCTCGCTTATAGCAGCCCGCCAATTATCCGCCGAGGGGCCAGTTACAGCCCTGGACAGCGGAGTTTGTGTTACACAGACTAGTTGTTATTTGTTTTTTTTTTTCTTTCTTGCCCGTTCTCTGTAAATCTTCAAGGCCACCTTTTCTTCTCCAATCCAAATTAGATCTAACTTCCTGATTTGCATTTCCTTAATATTAGGCATTTCCCTAATTGTTTCGCTTGGAAACAATCATAGTCAAGATTCATATCTATAGATCTACTCCGGGAACAGATCTGAAGAGCATATCGGATACACTAGGCAACAAAATACCGGCCTGCCCACAGGACGCAGTAGGATGTAAAGTGACCTAAATTTTGTTTATTTAGCTTAAGTGGATATTTCCCTATTCATTGCCTTTTTTGTGTTTGAATATTAAATCCCGCATAAATAGGCACGGTAATGTTTTACTCCGAATCTCATACGAATGACACTGGTATAAACCGCACACATTGTATTTAATTTAGACAAAAGCTCTCACAAAAATGTTGGGGAAATAAGACACAACACCATAAAAAGTGAAATGAATTGTATTTCATTTTCCACAGCATCTTAGTGTACACTATACTTGCACAATCTTTCTTCACCTGCTAGCTTTTTATAACGTCTCTAATTAGTTATAACAGTTACAGAAGCCAAATTTGACTGTAATGGATATGTGGGCAGTAGCCACTATAAAGAATAGCCTGATAGCAATAAGTGACAAATTCTTTCAGTACCCACTACATCTGAGTTATATCTGCATCTGAGTTATATTTATTCACATAAAATTACACACGTTAGCATTGGATACTGAAAGGTAAAAATAGATAAATTTGAAGATAAAATTTCATAGCATCATTGTACATGTATTCATATCATAATGATTTTCTCTCTTTTTTTGTTAACAGAAAAGAACCACCAATATTAATATTTACAAATGACTAAACACAGCTTTGGAGTACTATGGACCCATTTTTGCTTACCAAGCCAAATCCGATTTCCTGCAATACCATTCTATTCTGCTAGACGTTACTTTTATGATTAACATAATTAATGTCTTAATACTACATCAATTGCTTAAGATTAAAAGAGGTGAATATTGTTAAGATGAACATTTCTTAACATGAAAATTTTTCTGTATGAATCAGTATGATATCTGATATGGACAAAAGGTTTTAACCGTAGAAAACTGGAATGATAAAATGTGCCCCTAATAAAGCAATTGCCACATATTCCATCCGGCATTCCATCTCTTGCAGGATTTATTGGTTGCACAAAATTATGCACTTTCTTTCACACACATGTGTGTCATGTACATGTCGTGTGATGTGATAAGCCTTAAGGGGAACCCACTAAATTAATTTCATTGCACATGTCCAGTGCACATTGATTGTGTAGCTTATTTACATATTCATGTGCTATTACATGTAAAAAAATGAGACAGACTGTAGTACAACTCTTTCATGTCTAAATACTGGATACTGTTGTTTGTTTAACTCTCATTACACCAGATAGACACACAGTACAGCCACCAGCAGCACAACAAAGGCCAACAGGAAATACAGCAGCTGTGGAACGGACGGGAGGTATTTCTCCAGTGGATCGACTCTAACGGGGGTGGGCGGGACGTCAATGCTGGGAGGTTCCTCCTGCCAGATCTGGTCTGCAGATATCTTTCCCATGGCATGCAAAATCTGAAAGTACAAATCAACCCTTGGACTTTGTTCAATTGATCTATCAAGCTGATGAAACTATTTACAGATGTTTCCAGATGTTCTTGAAACATGAGTTGTGGTAAAATGAATCTAATTTTCATTGAAATCATAGAAGGGTGGCTGTTCTGAATGGCTTTACCTCTCTTGCAGCTCTTTCTCCAGCCTCCACAGCCCCATCCATGTACCCTCCCCACTTCACAGCAGTCTCTGAACCAGCAAAGTACACACAGCCAAAGGGCTTACGTAGCTCTCTGTAGAGTGAATGCATGAATGAATGATTGAATGAGTGAATAAATAAATGAATGGACGGATGAATGAACAAACGAATCGGTCAATAAATCATTGGGCAGCCCTACTAGCTGTTTGTAAGCAGCTGAACAAATAAGTAAGAAATAAATCATTGAATCAATCAATCAATGAATCTTGGCAGTAGTTAACATGCCTCTAGTCATAATTCTACATAGTACATGTTGCACACCTTTGGAATACTTAAGCTTGCAGTCTGTGATACATTTTGTACTCAGAAACTGGCTCAACAGAACACTGTTTATGCAAGTAATCACACAATAGCTCTCTATCAACATAGATCCTTTTAGAGAGAGAGATGACAGAGATGCTGATCACCATGAACTTGTGAGAGGAAAGGGTATATTATACATTTGTACATGTATATAATGCAAGTTCCAAGGTGACCTTTATCTGCGGGGTATCGTACATCCGTTGTTTTTTCAAAACAGGGTATTCAAGGATATCAATATCAATTTGACCAACTGTGGTTTCAAATTGCAATATTTTCAAAATGCTGCAATTTAAAACTACCATACGTCTACTTGATATCTGTAAATATAAGTACCCTGTTTTGAAAAACAACGGAAATAGGTTACCCTACGGCTACGTATAAAGGTGAACTAGCATTACACTACCTGCCAAAGCTGGTCAGCACTCCAGGTCCTAAAGTAGCGACATAGCAGCCCCCGGAAAAGGTTTCCGCCATCCAGTTCTGTTCTACATAGTTCACAGGCTGAAGGGAAATTACACACTGTTATTGCACTCAATTTTTATTTTAACATATTATTAAGTTCTTTGAGATATGAGGCTTCACATCACTACTCCTTGCCAATGTGAAGGAACTTCAGTAAGACTTAGTGATTTACAAAAAGCCCACATCCTTGGCTGTCATTCAATTTTTCATATTGTAGCCTGTTTTCTCAAAAGTTTGGTAAACATTGAAAATCATTGTTTACTCAAAATAAAAACTGACATCTGATATAATTTTATACATGTATTCCTATGCAAGTTGTTATTTCTAATCATCTAACACCTTCAATAGATTGTTGTAGAAGAATTCGAATGATGGGCTGTGTTACTCACATGAAGGAACTCTGGACACTGGAAAACTTCCGCATAGTGTTCAGACACTGCCTGTTTCCTAAAAACATGCAAGCCAATTATATATCAGAGTACCTATATTTGAATACATGTTTGTCATTACATCTGAATCAACGTATCAATTCTCTGATATCATCATTGATAATAGTAATGTTTTATGTGTCTTTTATTTTTGCAAGCCAGTGGCACATAAATGATTCAGGGATGTAGCTAATAGTATATAAACTGCAATATTCGTTTTGAATAACCTGTGCTACAAAATTTTTACAACACAACAAATCTACCTTGCAAAAATGAGTTTACAATACATTGGTAAACACTACTGGTAGTACCTTTGCTCAGTGGACATCTCACACAGTTCTCTGGCATGTGTAGACAAGATGAAACCCATGATTGCAGGATGGGTGCCGTCTGGTTTTGTGTCATCAAAGCATGCATTGATCGGCCCCTTGTCCGACATTGCTGAACCACAAAAACCTACAATGCGCAGATTCAATAATCACCAAGCAGATCCTAAATTGGTAGCATAAAATAGTATCAAAAGCTGCCAGAGGAGGGAAGCTGGTCTAGGAGTGTGGCCTAGGAGTGTGTTTTGCAACACCTCTTGGCTGGCTACACTGCCAGTTTGTTTTGGTACTATTTCATGCGATCGTAGGATCTGCTTGAAGATTACAGATTCAAAGGCTCTCATTGCATTTCCACAATGACAGGATGTCAGAGCTCTTTAGTTTTAGTGTCCTGAGGCTTATGCTTTCATTGGAAATGAAAGTTGCATCTTAGTTTTTTCCTTCATATTATGTAAGACTTGGACAACAATTGCAAGTACAAGCATGTTAGAATATGCAAAGTTAATTAACATTCAGTACATTCACTATGATTTCTTGCAAAATGTCTTGCTTTATAACTGAAAACTACCTACCTTTCTCCTTCCAGAATGCTGTTTTGTAGTATGTGATGGTTTTGATGATAGATCCCATGGGCATCCTCTGTACCATCTGGTATTGGCAGAAAGAACTACAATTATTCACTTTAAAGTATCAGAATATCCAAACTTTGAACTGACGATTTCCAGGGCCTTTGACAGACTTTTGGTATTCACATACAATATGAGAAATTGTTACATTTGCACATTTTCTAACATTATGACGGGCACCATTTTTCACGGTTTCTTATTTTCTTCTGCAAGCAAATGATAATTACTACAGCAACTACTTTTCTTGTTAAAAATATAGCTTTCGTTCCGGCTTATAAATAGCACAGAAGAAACTAACCTGTATTTTCAAGTCCGGAAGTGGAGGTTCAAATAGGATTCTGTGCAGAAGGGGTGGTGGTACAGCACTGATGACGTATTTGGCCTGAAAATGTGACAGGTAAATCAGTAAAACAAAAGAAAATTGCTGAAGCATTACTCAAAAATACTGTTTATTTACTGCATACTGGACACTTTTTATAGGTGACAGGAAGATTTAGTTACAATCATGTAGTTACCAGTACATGAATATTGCTATCTAAAAAAAGCGACTACTTAGATATGCAGTTATCTTTATGGCTCAGTGACAAAAGAGGCTGAAATAGCAGCAATCAAGATACCCATAACTTACTCTGTACTGCTGTCCACTGTGTGTGGTCACCATGGTAACTGTCTCCTCCTGTTCTATCCTCATGACAGGGCTGGACAGAACAACTCTGTTTCCAAGCAACGCTGCAATCTTCTCACTCACTTGCATAGAACCACCCACAAATTTGTTCTCCTGTATAAAGAACACCAAGATCAATATCGCCAAGATCAATTATTTAAATTTTACAATTTGTTGTTAAATTTCAGAAGATAGGCATGACACAAATTGCTTTACCTCACATATATTATATATACATCCAATTATAAGTATTTGTGGTGTATGTAGACTGATCCCATGTATCTCCATCAAAATGTGGAAAAACAAGATAAGCAAAGCAGGTAAAAACATTTCTACTAGGTTAAACAAATTTCAGCTTATGAGCTCATTTCAAGTAAAAAAATGATAATGCAAATATTTGACGGACATGCAGCAAATCTACCATTGGTCAAACTGCTAGGATCATCATCTATCATTGGTTGAACTGCTGCTTGTGATGGACAGTCTACTATACCTGAGCTCCATTAGTGGTGCTGAGCATTCTCCTGAGGCCCTGCCCAGAAGCCAGGTAGGTCAGGAAGAACAGGAACGAGATCTCGTGGGGCTCACAGCAGTAGATGGCAGCCACAATCAGACCTACCAGGGTCCTGGCTCGGCTGTGAATAGCGTCAAAGTTGTCACAATGATCTGATCTTTTGAAAGTCTCAAAAATTCCTTCAAACAGTGATCAGAACTTTATGGAATTACAGCTAAGAGAAGCTCCTGAGTCATCATCTTTGAGCAACATACAAATTCAAGCAAGTCATTAAACACTTTTTAACAGCACAACAGACAATAAAAGGAACAGTTAGTTAGTGATGTTAGCTAGTTGGTGAGTGAGTGAGTCAGTGAGTGAGAATATGAGTGAGAATATGAGTGAGAATATGAGTGAGAATATGAGTGAGAATATGAGTGAGAATATGAGTGAGAATATGAGTGAGTCAGCAAGTAAGCTCAAACATGTCTTCTTGGTAAGATTGTAAAGTAAAGGGTGATCCCCGAGCTCAGCCAACACAGGAAATATCATATCTAAATAAATAAAATCTTATATAATTTAGTAGAGTTGCTACGCATCAATACCTTGTCCAGCACTCCTTGTCCATGAACTCCTTGACTGTCATACTGTCCCATTCTTTAGCCCTTGGTGCTTTCCAGGGAGCGTCAGGTGGGACCTTGTATCATTCAAAACCGATTGTTACAATGTTGATCATGAGTGGTATACAACAGTTCATGTAGTTATAACCAATGGTTTATTGAGCAAAACTGCTGGAAAGTCCAGAAGTGGCTGCCGCCCAGCCAAAGCAAAGCCAAAGGAGTGTTTCCTGGACTTAACATCAAGTTAAAAGCAGAACAAGGCAATGAAAACAACTTAAATATAACATCAAAATGTTATGGGCTATGGGTTGATACATGTTTCAGCCTAGTCTAAAGTATATCAGTCACAATCAATTTTTGCATCAGAGTTTCGGGGATGATATTCGCTCAAGACAGTTGTTAAGTAACTTTTAGATATTTCTTTCTTTTCTACTCAACGTTCACCAGGAGATATCTAAGAAAGAAGAGTAATTCCTTATAAACAAATAAACAAACCTGTTTGGAGAAATCCTCTATTTTCAGCAAGCAGCTGTTTACATCAAAAAGGTCCAGTGGGTTGCTTGACAGGGACGAGGGGTCATCAGGGTTGCTAACAGCTCGCTGTACTCCCTAGAAGGATACAAAGTGGAATGGTAATAATTACACATCTTTGTGATAAGGATATCCTTACCACAAGGATGTGTCTTGAGCCCTATCCTACATCTTACATCTTCCCCAAGTTTAATACTGAGACCTTTAAGGGTAACGGGGCCATTTAACTCTCACAAACATGCAAATGAGTTACTTCTAATAATAAGACATCTTATCACAAAGATGATTGTGGACATCTCACTTCTTCCCCAACTTTATTACTGAGATCTTTACTAAGGGCCTCAATCGAGAGTCCTAATCCAATTGTCTTTATCTGGAAGACCACCTTTTCTTCGAGTCTGTCTAGTGATTCTAGTCTGTCTGTTCGAAACTTCATAATACTGTGGCTTGCATAACGTCCTTCCCAAAGTATTCTATGATTCTATGCTGTCCTGATGGACGTTAGCTTTGACTTTAGAGTAATATTGCATTAAAGTTCTAACATTGATAACTGAAATTCAAGTAATTTATTCATATATATGCAAAATAATGTTCATCCAAAGTCAGCTCCACTAAGTTTTTACTTATCCAATTCCAAGCCTGAGACAGAATAGGCCAATGAACTGGAGTCTGAAAATAGTAATGGGCACCAGGTCAGAGTAATACTCTGTGTATAATAAAATAAATACTGGAATATATAACATACCTTGAAGTAGCTCACTATTCTCTCCTTTTCATTGACCTTGTAGAGTTTCAAGTCCAGTTCCTTTGCAATGCGCAGGATTCTGTCCTGTGTGGGGCCCACATACGCTCCTCCCAAGTCAACATACCCATAACTGGGGTCCTGGAGAAGGAGTAGCGAAAAAAATGAGCTTCATATGAAATAGCTGAATTATCGATACTAGTAGTAGTACTAGTAATAGCATAAAATAGAATTTTCAGGGCCCAAGGCAGAGATGATTGACTTCTACCCTTCATTGCCTGTGTGATGTTCATGAACATGAACAGCTGTTTACACTCACCCTGGCAGTAAAGGTCCTTCCTCCAACCCTGTCCCTGGCCTCCAGAACTTGAACATCCAATCCAGTCTCATGGAGGAGCTTGGCAGCACACAAACCTGTCATGATTAAGTAAGAACAATTCTTAATACTGTAAAAGTAATATCAAAGCTCAAGTTGGTGTGAAATTAAAGCTTTAAAAAAATTGAATGCTATTATTATAGTATTAAAAAGGATCAAAGTTCAGGCCAATAATATTATGATGAAAATAATTGACACGGTCGCCATGGCGATGATTTTTACAGTCTTGTTACAGTTATAATTATCTAAATTTTAATCAACTTACTTTCCGGGTTGTTTAAGGACTCCACTACATAATGATAACGTAATATTTTGTATCATATTATATAGCACTGTCCGTGTTTATGAGTAAGTAAAACAAGGTCCGCCAAATCATTCAGCTGAGCGCCTCAGACTCCCTTGAAAATAGCGGCCTGCTCACCACTTATCCCTGCTCCGATGACGACGACATCCGTCTCGATAAGTTCCTTCACCATGCTAGCGTTAAAGTGGGCTAAGACGAAGCCAAATCTGGCTCAAACTCCTAACGTTTTAGACGAGTCGATCGTTCACTTCAGCGCCAGCTGACTGAGTGACTGTTGTATCCAACTTTCGTCAGTATCTAACTTTCGTAATATGCCGAATCCTGGATATCCAGGAATCGTCCTGAGCAGAAGGACGATTCCTGGATATCCAGAAATCGTCGCAAACAGGACGTTTCCTGGATAGACGACGGTGTTTATCCAGAACGTGTACGTGGGGGTGGAGCTTCCTGTTTTCGAGGGAGGAGACTATGCGGAGGGCGGGGGCATGTTGTTTTCGTCAGAAAGCCGCCATCTTTGTATCTCCCCGCAAGAAGATCGTGTAGTTTATTCTGCTGATCCTGGTGTTACAGAACTTAAACGAATGTTGATAATGATACTTTGATGTTTACATGTTACTTACGTATCAGGCCCAAAATGCTTTTTGCGTAATGAATTAACAAATGGCAGTCAAGATGGGATAAAGTTACTGTTGTTTTCCGTATAGCGACACATTCACGGTAACGTGTTAATAGCATCCAGATGGCGTCTCTTTCTCACACAAGGCCTGGTCCACATCCTGGATATCAAGGAAACGGCTTGAACACGAGGACGCTTCCTGGATATCCAGAAAACGGCTTGAACAAGCTCAGGACGAATCCTGGATATCCAGAAAACGGCTTGAACAGACTCAGGACGAATCCTGGATATCCAGAAAACGGCTTGAACAGACTCAGGATGAATTCTGGATATCCAGAAAACGGCCTGAACAGAAGGACGATTCCTGGATATCCAGAAAACGGCCTGAACGCCTGACGAAAATAAGGAATTCTCCCGCCATTTTTGATTTGCGAGCAAGCGGTCACTGTGGGTCACGCACGCACCGCAATGGTAGATGGTATCCTGCACTGCGGGTGCCCCGTAATACTCTGAACGCATGTCTAAAGACAACCGTTGTCCACAACGATAGACAATAACAGTCGCACGACTATATTATGTGTTGTGTGTTTGAAGTTGTTTTTCGTGTAGCATCACATTCTATTTACGTGTTAGTAGCATCAAGGAGCTCAATATAAGCTCCTTGGTAGCATTCAGATGACGTCCTATCATGGGGAGGGCAGCGGTCACTTCCGGGTTTTAATCTCTCGCAACTTGAGTCTGTCGAGGTCTCACGAGGTCGACCCATATATGGAAACATGGGCGTGCATAATAATGTTTTCTGTACTGTCAATCACCATGATTGACGGCACCGGAAGTACGAATCCTGGATATCTAGTTTTCGTAAGGTTTTTGGACGATTCCTGGAGCCGCCGAAAAGTAGATGCGACAGTGACCTCCTGGTCGCACCGGATGAACTTTGACATTCAAAGTTTGAATACCCACAACTCTCCGCGCGGGACAGAACTTGGAGGTGACTAAATTTAGTACCTGAACTTTGCGTTCTGGCCAAAAAAGTGACTATCAACTAGGACGTCGACTGAATATACACAAAAAAGTAGTTTATATTTTTTTCAATCCAACATACGATAGGTTTTCGTCACGTTTCTTCTTCTTCTCCTGTCATACCTTCAAAGGGACCCATCTCAGAATGACCTGAAATCTGGCTGTGGCACAACAATGGAGTGGGCCAATACCCCCGTGCGTTTTTTTTTTTCTACCGTGTTGCCTCCGTTCAAGATAGGGTTGTTCTCTAAAATATTACATTACTTAAACAGCCACGGTGTGTGCATCAGCTCGCAACTACGTAACGTTACGAGCAGACTGAATGCCAAACTACATACGAATCTATATTCGGAGCTGCCCCCCTCCCCGGAGGAAAAAGATCGCCAATTAGAGAAAATATCGTCGCGTCTGATTATGGCGACAGTTATCTTAACTGGACTTTCGTCTTTCCAAATTCAGTGGGATAAAAGAAAGGAACACACGTGGTTTAAAACTGTTTATTAGTGACTGTCTATCAACAACTGCTATCAAATGAGTATAATGTTTCAGTGCTCAGATTGTAACATTTAAACTGCGTCGCACCAAAACTTAAAACCAATTGATCTAAACCACCAGAGTTTATTCAAGTAGCTGGGAATGACCTTTGCTCTCAAAGCCTAATACTATTTAGATATTTTGCTTCTACTCTGGCACAAGGTGGCCACTCTTGCACTGGAGTAGTCGTAAAATACACGAAATATAAAGGCTTCTAAAGTAGAGCAAAAGACGTCAAGCCACTCTTGTGCAAAGACCATAGGACAAGGAAAGTGTTTAGCACTATCACATAGAACAAATCTAACGACTACGCACAGTACAAATGTTACACATTAAATTTAGCTGATTATTAATTAGGTAATTACGCAAATAAACATCATGAAAGGTAAAAATCATTCTTTTCTAAAGTGTAAGATATGCTGGCGGAAAACATTCACTAATCTTGGTAAATCATTGACCTTTATCTAAATGTACTCCAACAGCTTTATTCTTCTAATGTACATATGACTTATCATTCCATATCATACATAAATGGAACCATATTTTTTATGACAATTTCAAAATATATAGAGCCTATTTCAGAAGAAGAATCTTGCTCTCAAAGCCCGTATTCTTGTATTTGGCAGCTATTCCAGGACAAGGTGGCCACTATTGTACTGGAATAGAAGCGAAATACACAATATACTGGCCAGGTGAGAGCAAAAGACTTGACTCTAGTCACTGAAGACCACTATCATTACTATATTTGTCTCTATATTGGAATAAAAATGACAACAACAAAAATGCCTTTATTTTATATAAGCCACATAGTAACCTAAAGTATACTATGATAGTATACTGCATTTAATTAGAGCAAAGGCTGCTAAGATACACGAATCACGAGCAGAATCTAATTTAAGTACGTTATTAAATGCTATACTAGTAAATATACTACATGTACATGTATAAGGTAAAAAGCATTGCACTGGCTATACTAAACTCATCGATCGACAGTCTCTAGTGAATGAGCTATGTACAAAATGTTCATAATTGCGGTAAAACTCTACACCTTGCAATTGCATCCTATATAAAAGCTATAAACAAGAACTTAATCGATCAAATGTTTTGGACACAAATGTTTAATGTTTCACCCCGAGGAATACCACTGGCAGGGTCATTATTAAAAATTAATTTTTAATGCCACATTCTGTAGCTGGAGCTGAATGCACAATCCCCTCTGTCCGACCTACGGCATTGTCGAAGGGAGAGTCGCGATAGCTTGGTTGGTCGCAAGATTCTCGGCCGCGTTTTCTTGACATCCTGAATAATATTTTTAGTGGTGGTTAGGACATTTTGAGAGCAGTGGCTTCTTCTGCACACAACACCTAAGCCAATTTCTGTAGTACACGGGCCCAATGCATGGCTGATTCAGTTCCTAAAACCATGAGGATAGCAGGATTGCATTCAGAGTTACTGCAAAGTTCATTCCTTCAAAGAACAGAAGTCCCTAGCCCTGTCAGTTCATGACGACTTAGGTTCTCCGTCCATCTGTCTTCCCTTCTGGCCCTGTGTATCATCTTGCTTCGGGACCCAAGATGACAACACATTAAGGCAATTAATGTAATGGTCCAGGTTCCCGACCCATAGACCACCACACAAAGCAGAAAAGACGACAGGTGGTAGAAGAACCCAAGCAGCCATAAACTAACAGAACAAGAAATTCCGTTTTCCAAAGGGCTGAATTTTGCAGTAACTCCGAACAAAATCCCAGCCATCGTCAAGGCCACAGAAACTAAATCAGCTACACACCGGGCCTGTACACCACAGAAACCGACTGAAGCACCGCATGGAAAAGGAGCCACCAATCACAAAATGCCTTAACCACCGACCAGAAAACATCACTCATGATGTTAACAAAACACATGGAAGCACCTTACCACCGACCAAGGAACCGTGTTTATCTCTGCCAACAATACTCCAGTTAGACAGGGAATCATAACTTCGGCCAGGCTACAAATGCACATCACAAAACATTTACATCATGGCACGTCACGGCAATCAAGTCCATTTCTTGTTTTCTTCATTTTACAACTCCAACAACGCTCTACCCGTCAGACGAATTTAGTCATACAAAGAAATATTCTCGGCTTCTACTGGCTTTTTTGGGCATAGTAATGGCGACCTTGCCACTCACGGCCATGGGCAGACTCTCGTCATAAACATCGCTGTGGTCGATAGATCTGGACCCGATGGTATCGATCCTGTAAGCCCTCCAAACCCTTCGCATCAGCTGCAACAAGCATAGAAGGTTCAATTGCTGTCCATTGTGGGAATGTGACATCTCTAGGAAGCGAAGAATGCGCCGATGACAAAAAATTCATGAAAACGCAATGTTAAGTAACCTCAAGGCCGGGGCATATATACGACTGACAACTAATTCTATTCACTATTCACCTTGTAATGTGCGGTGCGTGCACGTGTATGTCCTTCAGGTAATTGTAGAGATGGTTGACACAAGGCTGACCGCATTACTGTTCATCCAGTATGGGATGCTTTCACGCTCCAGCTGGTTGAAAACAAATGTTTAAAATGTACATACCCTATGTACATACCCAAAATTTAAAAAAAATCATAATCTTTGCTTCATGAAATCTGTTCTTATCTTAGTATTGACCTTTGAAATACGAAAATTCCCAGTAGATATAAAAACACAAAGTCGCTTTAATGTTCAGAGGCTGTTTAGATTACAGGCTCGAGTCTTGAGCAAGCGTTAATTTCGTCTCACCGTTTAAAACACCGCTGGTCCTCTGGTAGATAATCCTGGAGATTCTCTTGACGTGCGCCTCCCTGGATGTTGCGAAGCGCCTGACGAAGTTGTGGTGACGGTGGCGCCTGGTATGTTCCTTAAACCACGTCCAGACATTGCTGCAATATCAGTAGAAGAAAGACATTAATTAGCTGCCTACCCACTGGGGGTGAAACAAACACAGCTTCAACGGCTATCAAATGGCATGTGGAAATTTGACATGCATGGGCATTACTTCTGCTGTATATATAGAGACAAAGGGCGATTCTGTGCTAACAATGATATACGGATAAAATGGACGTGATCAAATTTTGTCATTGATAAAGATAGAAACAAAGTAACACGCTGCGAACCGAAGGCGTCGTACGGAAGGTTAAACAAGTTCTCCGCTCGACCATGCCGTCGGTCTCACCTTTACAAGCGGCGGATCTCCTCGTAGATCAGAGTTTCAAGGAGTCAGTTCTCGGCGTCTCCCTGGCTTGTCCTTGTGATGCTTGTGGCCGGGATGCAGTCGCGAAGGACGTTACGGTGACGTTTGGTGTTTCTTTCCCCAGCCCTTGCCTCCATTGCCGCGTCCAGATATTCCGGCCGTTACAGTGAGATGTCGATAGAAGAGGCAGAAGATGCAGTCCTCTCCTTGACGGTTGATGAGTCGACTGACAAGGCAAGCCACCCGTGCAGCTCAGGTGTATAATGGTCAACAGCTGCAAAGATGGTCTGTGATTGGTATATTTACGAATTCCTGCTGTCCTATTGGTCGGCAAAATGCATTCGTTTCATTGGTCGTCTCTACTGTGAGACGACTGCGACTGGTCAATATTAATTGAATACAAGCATGATGACGTGTCATTTGTCATAAAATGGACTATTTTCATTGGTTATCTCTGCTGATGAGACGAATGTAGGGGGTGATAGCGGCTCCACACAAATTAATTGAACACAGCTGCAAATGAGCTAGTAGATACAAAGTTTATTGCACATTTCCATGCAAAACACATTTTAACAGGATGACCCTGAATATTTGCATGCAAACACATATATACCATCTTTATCAGAAATAATTCATACAGAAAATACTATTCACAGCTTTCCCTTAAACTACGAACTCAACAAATCAAATACACCACAGATTAAAGCTCAGAAATGACCATATCATCATCATCATCATCATCTACTGTCTAACGGAGTATATTGAAACCAAATTAATCGTGTCATCACCTTAAGGAGATAATAGAAAAAGACCAGACTTGCATGGATAGTCATGCAACAACTACGGACCATACTTTTATCTACGCAATGACTTGTTATACCTGTTTCACACCAGAAACGAAAATTATACATGTATGTGGCTGTCATACTGAATTGTGCTATTCATAAGTATATAAAAAATGATAGCATTTCAAGATTTAAAAAATCTGGCATTTCAAAATAGTAACATGACATCTTCTAGCATCACATTTGATGATGATGCATAGAACAATATACATTGCATGTATACAAAAATGACATCATAGTTTTACAAGTGAATTTTTTAAAGTGCACTTTTTGTTTAGGGTCAGCTAAGACCTTTGGGATCTCAATGTTTTCTTTAAGTTTCAAAGCACATACCTGAGTTCCACAAAATTTGCATAGTTATCATCTATTCTCAAACATTAAAGTTTGTTAGGCAACAGATTGCAATGGTGACCTCAAATCTCTAGAAAATACATTATTCTTTAAATTTCCAACCTTTCTTCAGACAGTTGTAGTACACATAGGGTAGGAAGTTTGCTCGCTGTTTCAGTAGCTGGGTTTTAATCTAAAGGAGAGCTTGCTGGCCCCTGAACCCTCGAATATGCTCAAGACACCTAATTAAACTCAGGACTCCCATTTTACATCCCTTCCAAAAGATGGGTGCAGGGCATTGTGATAAACAGCAATCATGCAGATACATGCAGATAATACAGGGAAGCTCACAACTGTACTATGATTACGAAAACAACATAAGTGGCTAATCCTAAGTATACATATGTGCACTAATGTAGCTATCTGTACCCAATGTAACAACACCTATTGTAATACACAGCAATCTTGCAGATAGTACAGGGTAGTTCACCACAGTAATGTTACATGATTAAGTGTGAGGTTGCTACCATTTGGGATACCGGTTACTAAGCATACATCCTGGTATCCCGGAGTAGTATGTAATGTATTACACCAGGAAAACACACAGTAATGTTACAGCAACCACCAGCACAACAAAGGCAAGCAGGAAAAACAGCAGCTGCGGAATGGATGGGAGGTATTTCTCCCACGAAATGGCAGCCACGGGGGTGGAGGGGACGTCAACACTGGGGGGTTCCTCCTGCCAGATCTCGTCTTCGGATATCTTCCCCATGGCATGCAAAATCTGGAAGTTTGTACAGGAAATACGGTAGTGACAAACAATCATGTCAGAAATAGAAGGCCCTAAAATAGTAATGTTCTTAACTCGACTCAAACTTGTACAAGATTTAACTTTGTTTTTACACTTAAAATGGCTGGGTTGTGAAGCAAATCTCCATCTCTTTCTTAAGTTTCTGTCTCTGATGTATTCTGCTTAATCTGCAAGTGTCTGAGTGTACATAAACCTCTGAAAAAATTACAAAAAGTTACTAGAGATGAAAAAGAAGCACAATAAACTTATGCGCAGGTTTGATGTTTACCTCCCTTGCAGCTCTCTCTCCAGCCTCCACAGCCCCATCCATGTACCCTCCACACTTCAAAGCAGTCTCTGTACCCGCAAAGTACACACAGCCAAAGGGCTTGCCTAGCTCACTGCAGGGATAGTCAATAATAGACAACAACATTTAAATGGGATGTGCCCAAAGAACAAACTATGGCACAATTAAAAGTGGCCAAGGGTGGTCGCATTGTGTTCAAAAAGAAAGTCAGAAGGATGATGACAAAACAATCAGATACCTGTTTTGACTTCTATCAAATTTACAAAGTCTTCATCATTAAACATAAGTGAAGTTATACTTTCTTGCTTTCTTTCAAGCAGGTCTCTCAAAGAGCAGGTTTTATACCCTAACTATGAATTACCATTGCAAAGGAGGTAAAGACAATTTTTGTAGTCCAATAAAAAACAAAGACAATAGCAAAGCCAAGTTAAGGTTGATGCAATTGAGTGAATTAGCTCCTGCTGTTTGAGCACAGGAGCTACTGTTGTCTCTTTGGGATGGGAGAGCTGAGTTCCAAGTGGAAAGTTTGATACATAGGCCTCGATATGAAGTTCAAAACCTGCTTTCCTGTTGAAGGTGGGATTGTTTATTTATTGTTTATTGATATTTTTGGCCTCCTGGGTAGCCCGATTTTCATTGGGGCCCAGGTACACATACAAGAAAATAAAAACATATTACAGAAAACATAAATTGATATATACAACCAGGAACTTTTGTTTCCTACAAAACAGTAAAATTGAAAAAATAGTGAAGAAATTTACAGTACCTGCCAAAGCTTGTCAGCACACCTGGTCCTAAGTTGGCCCCAGGTCCTCCCCCAGAAAAGGTGTCTGCCATCCAGTTATGTTCCACATAGTGAACAGGCTGAAGGGAAATTAAGACATGGTTGCACAAATTACTACATTATGTATAAATAATGTTTCCCTTCACAGAAGGAAACACCATTAATAATGATAATGATCATTGTTTTTACTCTGTTTCTCCCTCCTTTTCCTCTCTTCTTCAAACAAATTAGAGCAATGACCTGGACCAGATGGGTGCGACCATGGTAACTGGTAAATTATTACATAATGTAGCAAGTGGCAGGACAGAGTTGGTGGGGCTGGTAACCATGTGTTTCAGTAAGAATAAACAGAGCAGTGGTTTGTTAATTGTTAGGCTTTTCAGTTGATTCATTTAACCACTAGATTGATTTGGTTTTCAGTAACCCTTATGTCAGATTTAATACAAATTCCCAGTACGAAAAGTGAAATTCCCATCATTGTGACAGTAGTAACTCCAGTGTATTAAACAATTATGTACATCCAGTTTACCACAACTCACATGAAGGAACTCTGGACACTGGAAAACTTCAGCATAGTGTTCACACACTGTCTGCTTCCTGAAAATACAACAGCAGACCTTTTTATATAATTTAGAGCTATTATCACTTGAGATGTATCATGTATGAACCTTAGAAAAGGTAAGACTTCCACCTCCTCAACTTACAGTATTAACCTGCATGACAGAGGCACCTGGCACTCAAGGTTAAGACATCCTCTGTGACATCTATGTGCTAGCATGTTCTTTATTATGATATCAAAAGTACTAATTTCTTCTTTGCCATGTTTTTTCTTGCATGTCACAAAATTTCTCAGGAATGCACAAAAAGTTACAACAAATTACTATATAGTTCATTACTATAATTACAATGATCAGACCTTTCCTCTACAGACATGTCACAGAATTTCTGGGCCTGTGTGGATGTAATGAACCCCACTAGCGCAGGGAAGGAGCCGTTGGGTTTAGTGTCGTCCATGCAGGCAACAACAGGCCCTGTGTCGGACATTGCTGTACCACTGAAACCTGTGAGACACCAAAGATTATCTTGAAACATTTTACTTTAAGTTGCATTTTTTTGTGTTGACCCCTTCGTTGAGTTTTCAAGACACCAGGAATATGTGCCTACAATGAAAATACTAGTAGTTTAATACTGTATTACAGAAATGTCTCGACCTCAAACGAAAACCTCCTTTCCCCTTCCCCACTGCAAAAATAAATGAATTTACAGTATACCGCTAGTGTCATCTGTATGATTTAAAATAATAGTGCAATTGTGCCACCATCCAATGTAAATATTCTTTGTTTAACACCTATAAAATTCTCCATATCATGTAAGATTGACACATACCTTGCATTTTGTCTGTATATATTATAAATAATGTGACAATTTACCCATGGTAGCTAAGCTAATGAATAAGAGAAAGTTATTGACAATACAGGGAAGTGAAAACTGCTGACCTAAGTTGTCTTTCCAGAATGCTGTTTCATAGTACGTCATTGTTTTGATGACTGATCCCATGGGCATCCAATGTATCATCTGGTATTACAACAAGAAAGTATTTTAACTAAATTGCATGGTTCGGATATTATGATGATGCCTGAGTTGAAAAAGGAAATGTCGAGTTCAAAACGGTCTTTCATTCATTCAACCTTTCACACAGCCCTCAATGTATGAGGGAGCTTCAGGTGTTAACCTCAGGTATCAAAATTCTGCACGTCAAAGAACCAAACACTTATCTAGACGACTAGGGGTGATCTGCTGTTGTCCAGGCTAAATGCAAGTCATAGCAAAACTGCGTTGTACTATTTGATAGCTTAAAACCATCAAGTTTCACCTCAGTTCAGGATGACAACGGAAAATGAATTAAAAACTCACCTGTATTTTCAAGCCTGGGAGTGGGGGTTCAAACAGAATCCGATGGAGAAGAGTAGGTGGTACGGCACTTATAACATACTTTGCCTGTAAAATTAAAAGGAAAGATCCAGTGTGTATCTACATAATTCCCCCAGGTCACATATATCTGCTACCTTGAAATATGACTCTTAAGAGGTCTCCACGCAATGCAATATCCCCTAGTACAATGCACTTCTGCATACTATAAGACTACAAAATTTATAAATCATGCTCACATAGCATTGAAAACAAAGCTACTGTCCATGCATTGTTCTTCTTGATGGGTTACACATGCTACGTTATAACATAGTATAGCAAACATGATTCCTAAGGGCAAAAGACAACCCATAACCTACCCTGTACTGTTGCCCACTGTGTGTGGTCACCATGGTAACTGCCTCCTGCTGTTCTATCCTCATGACAGGGCTGGACAGAACAACTCTGTTGCCAAGCAACGCTGCAATCTTCTCACTCACTTGCATAGAGCCACCCACAAATTTGTTCTCCTGTGTCAAGGACATAACACAAAAATATTCTCTCTGGACAACAAACACAAAGTACACACCCATGTCTACACATCATGTCACAGCATAGACTGTACAGTATATGCATGGTGACAGCATGCAAAGCTCTGGAAATCTCTAAGTTATTCCAAGCACAGAAGGTGACTCCTAGTGAAACATATGCCTATAAATTTGGACAAATAAGTTGTTGAAATATGCAAATTTTGACCAATCTGATACAATGTAGATAACTGTTTTGTAACATGACATCAAAGCTTGTGTTTCTTGTGACAGGGCATACATGTTGTATATAGCTAAAAAAATGAATGAATGAATGAATGAATGAAAGAATGAATTAATTGATTAATGAATGAAAGACTCATCATCATCACAAAATCTTAATGCAATTATGCCAATTATACCTGTGCTTCATTTATCGCATTTCCAAATCCACCCGAAGATGCCACACCAGCCAGGAGAACAGGAATGATAACTCTTCTGGCTCACAGCAGGCCAAAGTAGCCACAAGCAAACCCAACAGCTTCTTTGTTACGCTGAGTATCAGAGGAATACATGTTAGCAATTTCTACTTCATAAGACAGAAGAAATCTGGAGAAGATGCACAATTGTGTTAACAAACATTCAAATAAACAAACATGATTTGAGCTTAATGCATATTGACCTTTAACATTATCTTTGATATCAGTGTGCCAGTTGAAGGACCCTACCTTGTCCAGCACTCCTTGTCCATGAACTCCTTGACTGTCATACTGTCCCATTCTTTAGCCCTTGGTGCCTTCCAAGGAGTATCAGGTGGGACCTAATGAATGTATAAAGGCACATGATCAGTGTTATGAACTAAGCACTGCTAGTACAGAATCTTATCACCGTTTAGGATTTCTACGAAGAATCAGAAAGTTCTGCCAGATTCTAAACTGACATATATAAGAGTGTCAGTCAGGCAAGATTTTGGTTGAACAGATCATGTCAGTTACATGTACGCATCACCTTGGGCTCAAAGCTGACAAGTAAACACAAACTATACTTGTTTGTGATTTTTTAATAAAATCATCTCAAAATTAAACAAGCAAAATGAGTTCACTAAGTCAATTCAGTGTCCAAACCTGTTTGCTGAACTCTCCGACCTTCCATAGCAAGTTGTTCATGTCCAGAAGAGCCAACGGATTCCTTGTCAGAAGGGAAGGGTCATCAGAGCTGCCTGATCGGTGTACTCCCTGTATGGATACAAATTTGGATGTAACTTAACAAACTGTTACAATATACTATCAAACCCATCCTGTCTATAGATATAGCCAACACTAGTATTGCATTGTCTCTTTTTATAGTAACCTTAATCACTGACCATTGTCATATGCACTACTCTCCAAACTAGTCAAAAATCTAAACTTCATTGATATGAAAGTGATGAAAATATATAATTCATGAGCTTGAAATGAGACGTTTTACAGGAAAAAACAACAACATGGACTCCCAAACAATAAGTGGGGACTGAAACAAATCAAAGTTGGAGACAGTCCAGACAGACAGTGCCTTAGACTTTAGAGTCACTGATCATGATGACCAGTCGTTTGATGAGAGCTGGATCAGACAAGATTACCTCCATGTAGCTCACTGTTTTCCCCTCGGCATTGACCTTGTAGAGTTTCAGGTCCAGTTCCTTTGCAACCCGCAGGATTCTGTCCTGTCCTGCCCCCACATACGCACCTCCCAAGTCGGCATACCCAGAACTGGGATGCTGGAGAGGAAGAAGAAAATACTGTCATGATCATCGGGAATTCCAAAATCTTCCTGAAATACTGTAAATCTTACAATATCCAATTATTTGTTTTTTATTAGCCTGGGTACCATCCAATTTCTACCGGGGCTCCGATAGCGAGCCGGAGCCCCAGTAGAAATCGGATGAAGCCCAGGCTAGGTTTTTATTGCAGCATGAATATTTCTTTTTGTACTGTTTTAGACAGCAAACTTAAAACACTTTAAAAACTTCGAGCTACCATGAAATTAAAATCCTTCTGTCTTGGGAGACAATTTTGGAGTTCGCTCCATGAATTTACTTACAGTATGAAATACAACAGTCACCAGGTCCAAGAAAAACTTACATAATTAAAAGCACTAAAACTTACCGACACCGTGTAAGTCCTTCCTCCAACCCTGTCCTGGGCCTCCAGAACTTGAACATCCAATCCAGTCTCATGGAGGAGCTTGGCAGCACATAACCCTGAACATACCAGTACATTCCATTTTAATTTTCCAACATATCAAACTGGCAAGTGGACATTAGTTTTAATAAATTCAAATGCTTGGCCTTCTTAAACTGCTATCAAAGAGGTAACTCTCAACAGGGCCTTTTATACATAGCCGTCGGCAAGTTGGGTAAGGCTGGGGAACTCCCAAACCAATAATCAACTACAACTGGTTAATAAATAAACAAACAAAGAGTACTAGTAATCACCACTTATTCCAGCTCCTACGACCACCACATCTGTATCTATCACCTCCTTATTCCCTCCAGTTTCAAAACTGGCCATAGTGAGGCAGATACCACCTCAGAATTTCGCAAGTCCTGATGATTTTGACTCAGAGCGCGCGAGTCAGAGAAAGTCCAGGGAAAGGAATTAGAAAGTGTCGACCTGTAGGGCGAAAATGACGTCACGCCCACCTGGGTGAACTTTGACCTAAAAGTTTCAATTACCCACAGTTCTCCGCGCGGGACAGAAGTTTGGCGGTTACTACACTAAGTACTTTGCGTTCCGGGCAAAAAAGGTGGCTATCATCTAAGACGTCGACTGGAAATACACAAAAATTATTCATATTTCACTCCACTATACCGTAGATTTTCGTCAATTTTCTTCTCCTGTCATATCTTCAAAGGGATTCATCTCCGTTGTTCCTGGGCCTTGACCTGAAATTTGGCACATGGGGTAAAGTGGGCGCATTTCTCTCTCTCTCTCCCTCTTTCTCTCTGTTAACGGTGCACATCCCAGTTCTTCCGCGACCGTGCGCGACAAAAAAAGGTACTGCGCGACAAAAAAGTGACGAAAGGCTTCCGAGGGTCTATGTTTGATTTGGCATTTCTCATTGCCTGCCTACCTGCCCAAGTGCATCATTATTTACTGCGAAATGACATTAAATGCTAACATGGCTGATAAAGCGTAGGAAATGGTGTGTTTTGGGTGCAAATTGTGTTTCCGGGCCCGACTCTCATTTCTGGATATTCACGCGCCTTCAATGTTAACAGGCCCGTGACCTAGATTGACCTCTGAAGCGCTGTGTTAAGCCAAGTGCCGCGCGCCGTGGATGATTTAAAAAACTGTAGTACTAGAATTGTCTTTATAATTGGCTGGATTACTCGCTAGATTTTCCTCTTTCCGGCAGTATCAGTCGTGCTTGCCGGAAAAATCGTCTTCATCTGTTTTATCTAATGCGAAAATGCCTGATTTTGTGCATCATTTTTTACATGAAAAGAATGTTTTTTCCATATAATTTTTCAAAATCAGAGAAGTTGAAGGATCGGAACTCAGTTGGTCTTGTAGCTGAAGGAATATCCTCTCACCCCATATACAGTTATTTTGCTTCAGGATAATGTGTAATAATGTTACCATCAAGATATGGATGTTCTCTAAATTACATCTATTACATTACTGAAACAGCTACGGCGGAAAAACACAATATAAAAGTGCATCAACTTGCAACTTCGTACAAGCAGATGACATGCCATACTACATACAAATGGAGGAAATGGATTCATCTGCGAACAGGCATCCCATCTTAAACTGCATTGCCGTGAGACTTTCATATTCTCCAAGCAGAGGTTCGGTCACAGGGATTAGTAGTGACCAGGATTTTTACTGGCTAGCTACCCTCATGAGGATTAATATTGTGTCTGAAGGACTTTTGTCTGAACTGTAAGACAATTAGCCTGTGTTTACACAAGCTCTCGCTGGCTGGAGTTAATGACCCCCTCCCCTATGGCAGGCGGCAATTGTAGGCCCAGCCGCTAGGGGCGCGATTTTAGTCAGGCTATAAGACAATAGACCATTGTAAAATTAGAGGCGTGTAAAACAAGAGCAAATGAGCTGGTAGATACAGTTGAAGTTTATTGGACATTTCCATGCAAAACACAAACATTTTACAGGATGACCCTGAATATTTGAATGCAAAAACATAGGACCATCTTTATCAAATTCTGAAATAATAGGAACAGAAAATAATACATTGTATTCACAGCTTTTCCCTTAATTAAACTACGGACTCAACAACTCAAACACAAAACAGACTAAAGCTGAGAAATGAGCATACGGAGACCATTATCATCATCATATACTGTCCAACTGAGTATATTGAAACCAATTAAGGTCACACCAATTTAATTTGTTGCTTCTAAAAAAATTTAGTCCCAAGAAAAATAATGTAGGTTTTGCTATTGCAGACCTGCAAAAAACCCATTCCAGGGGCACATACTGCTGATAAACCAATCATAGATTGAGCTTCTTTGTAGTCACATGATAGAAAACAACCAATAAGCTTCTTGCATTTCTTCAAAACGCATAATTTCAGTACATGTATAAAAACAATTTCCTTTATTCAGAACAGTGGTATCAAATCAAAGGAAGAGATTCATTGGATAAATTATGCCATGAAAAGCAGAAAACTTGACTAACCTTGTTTTTTGTGTTATATAAGCCTCATATGTTCACCCCAGACTTTTTGCAAAATTTTATTTATTTATTTTTTTCGACCGACCGCCCCAATATTTCTCTGAAAAAATCCAAGAAGCAACAAATTAAATTGGTGTGGCCTAATCATGTCATTACCTTAAGAAGATAATAGAAAAAGTCCAGACATGTATGCCTGGATAGTAATGCAACAGACTATGCTTTTACACCTGTGTTACACCAGGTCCTGTTTTACTTGTTAAGTGAAAATTTCATTTCTGTTGTATATACACATATGTGGCTATCATACTAACTTGTGCTAATTATAAGTATATAAAATATGATGGAATGTTAAGATTTAAAAATCTGGCATTTCAAGATTGTAACATGACATTTTCTAGCATCACATCTGATGATGATGCATAGAACAATATATATTACATGCATAAAAAATTAACATAGTTTTACACAAGCAAACTCTTTGTTTAGGGTCAGCTAGGACCTTATCTTAAGTTTTTCTGTAAGTTTCAGTGCACATACCTGATGAGTTCTATAAAATATGCATAGCTATCATCTACTAGTATACTCTATATACTAACATTTAATTTTGTGAGGCAACAGATTGCAATGGTCACCTCAAATCTCTAGGAAATGCATTCTCTTTCTAACCTATTTTCAGACCAATACACATAGGGGAGTAATTTATTTGCTTGCTGCTCCAGTAAGCAGGGTACATTATTGCCCTACCCAAGATTGAACCAGGTTACCAACTTATTAAAACCAGGAGCTCAACTGTGAGGCTGCTACCAGTTGAGATGCCGGTTACTAAGTATACATCCCGATATCCCGGAGTAGCCTGTAATTTATTACACCAGGGAAACACACAGTAAAGTTACAGCAACCACCAGCACAACAAAGGCCAGGAGGAAAAACAGCAGCTGCGGAACAGATGGAAGGTATTTCTCCCACGAAACGGCAGCCACGGGGGTGGGCGGGGCGTCAATACTGTGGGGTTCCTCCTGCCAGATCTCGTCTTCGGATATCTTCCCCATGGCATGCAAAATCTGGAAGTTGGTCGGGAATAAATGACAAGAAATCATGTCAGAAATAGATGCACTCAAAAATACTGTAACAGTTCTACTCGACTCAAACTTTGTATTTACACTTAGAATGTGTGAGTTGTGCAGCAAATCTCTATCATAACTCTTTCTTAAGTCTCTGTGTCCAAGGTTTTTTGCTTAATCTGCACGTGTCTATACATAAACCTGAAAAAAAAATAACCAAAAAGTTGAGACAAAAAAGAGGCACAATAAACTTATCAGCAAGTTTCATTTACCTCTCTTGCCGCTCTCTCTCCAGCTTCTACAGCCCCATCCATGTACCCATTCCACTTCACAGCAGTCTCTGAACCAGCAAAGTACACACAGCCAAAGGGCTTGCCTAGCTCACTGCAGGGACAGTAAATAACAGACAGCAACTTACATTTGAATTGGATATGTCCAAAGAACAAGCTATGGTGTATTTAAAGGTGACCAAGGGTGGTCGTATTTTGATGACAGCACAATCAGATACTTACTTGTTTTGACTTCTATCAAATTTGTAAAGTCTTCTTCAAATGACAAAAAGTGAAGCTGTACTTTCTTGTATACGCTTTTCTCACCTCCGATTGGTTGGTAGTTTCTAAGCAGGGCAGGGCCCTTGTGTAAGATAACCAATCAGCATCCGAGGTCTCAGTTTACACTGACCAGATAAGCCAATCAGCACTGAGGATCTCAGGCTTTCCTTCAGAATTGTTTCAACCAGGAACTTTTGTTTTCTACAAAAAAATTGTTAGATTTACAATATGTACCTGCCAAAGCTTGTCAGCACACCTGGTCCTAAGTTTGCCCCAGGTCCTCCTCCAGAAAAGGTGTCCGCCATCCAGTTATGTTCCACATAGTGCACAGGCTGAAGGCAAAAGACATGGTTGCACAAATTACCATCAATAATGTTTCCCTTCACAGGACGAAACACCAAAATGATTGTTTTTACTTCTTTTTCTCTCTTCTTCCTCTTCTTCAAGCAAATAAGGTCAATGACCTAAACCAGATAGCTGTGACCATAGCAAGCACCCTGTGGTGTTCAATTACATAATGTAGCAAGTGGCAGGACAGAGCTGGTGGGGCTGGTAACCAATGTATTTCAGTAAGAATAAACAGAGCAGTGGTTTGTTAAGTTATCTAACCACTAGATTGCTTTGCTTTTTAGTAATCCTTTTGTCAGATTTAAAACAATTGACATTCCCTGGTAGAAAAAAACTGAAATTCCCATCACAGTAGTAAGTACAGTGGATATCAGGGCTCCAGCCAGCGTCCGTTTTTCCGTCAATTGACAGGAATTTGCTGCGTGTGATGGAAATTTTTTAAAACCAATCCGTCAACCTTGACGGACAAAAATGCTTGGTGGAAGCTACAGGTAGCTTGGGGACGCTGTCCATGGTCGGAAAGCCACACACTGTTTGTTTTGCTATTGTTATGATTGTTGACTTAGTGTGTCGGCGCCCTTTCACATTAAAAACCCGTTTTTCAAGGTCTCAGTTCCGTCTTTCTAACTTAATTTTCGCGGTTTTCACGACAATGGGAATTGGCTGATGGAAAAAAATTTTGAGCTGGCTAGAGCCCTGGTGGATATATAAAATATGTTTTATAGTTTACCACAACTCACATGAAGGAACTCTGGACACTGGAAAACTTTAGCATAGTGTTCACACACTGCCTGCTTCCTGAAAATACAGTTGAACTTATAGACCTATAGAACTAATCACTTGAGATTATGTATTATGTATGAACCTAAATAAAGCTTTCTTCTCCTCAACTTGCAGTGTTAACCTGCAGGATAGAGGCATCAGGCAGATTGCTATTAAGGTAGCCTCAATGACACCTGTGTGCTTGCATATCTTATATTAGAACATCTAAGAGTACATAATTCTTCTTTGCCATGTTTTCTCTTGCCACAAAATTTCTCAGGAGCACACAAAAAAGACAGTACTGTACTACAATAAATTTAAGTTTTCTGTATTATCTCATTACTATAAGATTGATCAGACCTTTGCTCTTCAGTCATGTCACAGACTTTTCTGGCCTGTGTTGAAGTAATGAACCCCACAAGTGCAGGAAAGGAGCCATCTGGTTTAGTGTCATCTATGCAGGCAACAACAGGCCCTGTGTCGGACATTGCTGTACCACAGAAACCTGTGAGACACCAAAGATTATGCTGTCACTGTGCTTTTTTGTGTTGACCTCTTCATACTCATAGTACTGCGTTTTCATGTCACCAGAAATATGATTGTGCCTACAATGGAAATACTAGCAGTTTAACATCCATTGGCATAATACCGGTCGGTTTACTGCAATTTCTCAAGCAATGCTAATTTGGCAAATGATCAACGCATCATTTTCTCCAGTTACATGTTGCTGTTACAGCTTACCTTTGCCACTTCTTCTGTGTAAATTATTTTGTCTCTCTGGTCCTGCTAAAAAAATAATATCGTAATTGGAACACACCGCGGAATTGTACGGAGAACGGGCGCGTGGTTGGAAGGGGGTGCACTATACCGGCCGAACGAAACACGGCACAATTAACTGCCGCTATGTACCTTTATACATCCTCTGTTGTTCCTTTCTTTCCTGTTAGTAGTTGCACAAAACAAAAATCTGCATGAGCATACAAAAAGTCATGAGAAAATGGGCGTATACTGACAAGAATTTTCATTTAATTTTGGTCCGTCACAACCGCTATGACGTAAAACTTTACTGCTGGCCGTAGCATTAAAAATGGCGGGAAAATGGCGGCGTACGTTCAATTTGACCCATTCAGCCGTAGATCCGGGCGATAATGCAACGGTTCCTCACACTTTTACACGAGTTGTAGGTCACCAAAAGAAATTCAAGATTGCTGTTGAATCATGCTCGTCTTGTGCCGTGAGCACATTTGATTATTATCTACAAATCTGGCGATGAACGTGACAGTGTGTTTGTCCCACGACGAGCTCGCCTGCCCCGAAAATGACCTGAAAACTTTTGGCCTTGTTGTCTTCGAATGGATTGTTATCGATGCTTTGTAAATTATGTATTGGACACCTAGATGTCTGAAGTGTGCATACCTCAGAAATAACTATTGTTGCATGTGTAGATCTCTTTATAATAAGTTCCACTATTTTTAATCGACCGGTATAAGGCTTATGACCGGTATTATGCCAATGCATGTTTAATACAATCAGAACAAATACGATTGATTAGAGAAATGTTTCTACCTCAAACTAAAAGCAGCTTGAAAACCTTCTTTCCCCTTCCTCTGCAAAAAAAATGAATTTATGGTATACTGCTAATGTCATCTTTGAATGATAGTGCAATAATTATTTTGCCACCATCTAATGCAACTTTAATTCCTTGTTTAACATCTGTAGAATTCTCTATATCCTATAAGATTGACACATACACTGCATTTTGTCTGTGAATATGATAATAAGACATATAAATCTTTCCCATAGCTTGAATAAGAGAAAGTTATTGACAAATGGAAATGAAAACTGCTGACCTCTCTCCTTCCAGAATGCTGTTTCGTAGTATGTCATTGTTTTGATGACTGATCCCATGGGCATCCTCTGTATCATCTGGTATTATGGCAAGAAAAAGTATTTCAACTTAATTGCCTGGTTTGAAACGATATCATGATGATGCCTGATTTAAAAAAAAAGGCAAAGTCAAAAACAAAGACTTTCCTTCAACCTTTCACGCAGCTCAATGTCATATTACTCAGCATCAGACGGTCTTTTAAGGCATAAAACCTTTGTATGTTAAAGAACCCAACACTTATCAAGAAAAGTAGAGATGACCCGGTGTGCTCCACTAGGCTAGATGCAAGTCATAGCAAAACTGTATTGCATTGTACTATATATATTAGCTTCAAACCATCACACTTCATCTCAGCTCATAATGACAAGGGAAGAGAATTAAAAACTCACCTGTATTTTCAAGTCTGGGAGTGGGGGTTCAAATAGAATCTGGTGGAGAAGTGTAGGTGGTATGGCACTTATAACATAGTTTGCCTGTAAAAGGAAAGATATACATAATGTGTAAAAACATAAATCCCCCGCTTACATATATCCACTAACTTGAAATATGACTCTATGCAAGAGATCTCCACGCAATGCAATATCCCCCTGCCAGTACAATGGACTTAAGAAAAATCATCACATTGAAAAGAAAGCTGTTGGCCATGCATAAACAATGTTTTTTCTGATGCTATGTTATAACATGATATAGCAAACATGATTTCTAAGTGCAAAATCCAAGACAACCCCATAACCTACTCTGTACAGCTGTCCACTGTGTGTGGTCACCATGGTAACTGCCTCCTCCTGTTCTATCCTCATGACAGGGCTGGACAGAACAACTCTGTTGCCAAGCAACGCTGCAATCTTCTCACTCACTTGCATAGAGCCACCCACAAATTTGGTCTCCTGTATAAACATTACACAAATAATATTCTCTCTGCAAATACTGGACAAAAAACACATCCATGAAGGTATCAAGGCACAGTATAAACTGTGCACTATATGGTGACACTGACAGCATGCAAAGCTTTGGAGATCCCTCATTTATTCCAAGACAACAGCACAGATGGTAACTCCTGCAGTTATAGTGAAACTTATTAAACATTTGGACAAAGAAGTTGTGACCCAATAAGTTGCTGAAATATGCAAATTATGACCAATCTGATACAACGTTGATAACTGTTGTAATGGGACATCAAAGCTAGTGTTTCTTAGGATGAGGCACACATAAAATGAATGAAGGAATGATAGAGTGAGTGAGTGAGTGAATGAATGACTCATTATCATCACAAAATCTCAACACATTTATACAAATAAGTGAGTTGTACCTGTGCTACATTTGTCGCATTTCTGAATCCACCTGAAGATGCCATACCAGCCAGGAAAAACAGAAATGATATCTCTTCCGGCTCACAGCAGTATATAGTGGTCACAATAACACCCAACAGCTTCTTTGATATGCTGAATATCAGAGGAATACATGTTTGAATACATAATTTCCATTTTATAGACAAAATGAGATCTAGAGAAGATGCATGATAATGTGGTTTGAGCTAAATGTTTGGCTACCAAGCATCTATTAATTTCGTAATAAGGGGCTCTAATGGTAATCTCTGCATAGGCTATAACGTCCTTGGCATAGGTGACTGTTAAAATATAATTGTTAATGTTTCTATCTCTCTACATGCTAATCTGACCTTCCTTCCACAATGCCATGGAAAATTCAATCAACTGAAATCCTAAATAACTTTGAAAAAAATTTTAAGATTACTTTTCATTCTTCTTAGGTTTAGGATTTTCTACTAAGATACAATACAAAGACATACATATATTGGTACAGTCATACAGTAGTGCTGAAAATCAAGTGACATATATTATTAAAAATGTGACAATACAAACAAATAAAGGGGCAATCTTGAGATTGTTTCAAACAATCTTGAGATTTTCCAGAACATCTTCACATCTTGTGGAAAAATCTTTAAACGTTTCACTTGGCATGACAACGCCCACTGACTGAGGGTCGTTATGATCCATACAGTGACATGGAAGTTTTTCCACAAAAATATCATCTTTGTAAGAAAGCTTTAAAACGTTACAAGCATCTGTTTAAAGTTCAATGTGTAGTCCAAAATTATTCTGGATGGTGTTTTTCAGTTGTAGAAGACATAAGATAAAGATTGATGTCGATGTGCTGGTAGAAGGACCCTACCTTGTCCAGCACTCCTTGTCCATGAACTCCTTGACTGTCATACTGTCCCATTCTTTAGCCCTTGGTGCCTTCCAGGGAGCTTCAGGTGGGACCTTAGGAATGTGTAAGGCACGTGTAAGCTGCGGTGGTTCGTATTACGTATATCTAGAAGGAATTTCAGAACTCTAAGAAGGATTTCTACCAAGAATCAGCAATTCTGCCAGACTAAATTCTACACTGACATATATAAAAGTGTCAATCACAATAAATGGTCATCTGAGACTTTGGTAAGAACAGATCACGTCAGTTACAATGGCTTTGTACATACTCTCCGACTCAGGCAGAGTCTGACGTGTAAAGGACAAACTATATTTGTTAGTGATTTTTTCTTTATATAATCGTCTTGAAATAAAACAAGCAAAAATAGTTCAAAAAGCCAATCCAGTGTCTGAACCTGTTTGCTGAACTCTTCAATCCGCCACAGCCAGTTGTTCATGTCCAGAAGAGCCAGCGGATTCTTTGTCAGAAGGGAAGGGTCATCAGAGTTGGCTGATCGGTGTACTCCCTGTGTGGATACAAAAGATGTAACTAGAATACAAGATATCAAACCCAACCTGTACTCAATTAGTATCTTTTTGTAATTATCTTAATCACTGTCCATTGTCCATTGTATGACTCTCAAAACTTAGCCCTTGGGCTCAAACTGGCAAATAAACTTTCTCTAACTTTCTGTTATTGAGTTGTCCAGATCATGTATTGTCAGAGGATGAATATTATTCACTCTTAAGTACTGTCTATCGTGAAAAGTTACACGTAACAATGATCTAGATTTGCGGTGACCTTTCCTGTGTGCAATACACTTAGTTTCCATTTTTGTATTACAACAGTTACTGTACTAAAGAGTTGTTTCAATCTGACAAATGCAAAACACTGCAAGAACTTCCTTCCCACTGTAAATAAAAAATTAAGTTGCCATGAAAATAAATGAATTTGAATTAAATTAACAGTTACTCAGTAGTACATCCATGGCAATTAGTATTTGATAATTCCCATTTAACTGTGCAATTATTTTTCCTCAATGTATAATTTATATTCTGAACATTAATTAGTGTCCGGAAAACCAGAGGTTGATGAAAGCTGGATCAGACAACA
>NC_049990.1:8007016-8061477 GCF_000003815.2 Branchiostoma floridae
AACTCGAGCTCCATGAAATTAAATCCCTATAGAAATAATAGCCTGATTAAATCTCGCTAATAGCAGCCCGCCCAACATCCGCCGGCCACGCGGGGAGGGGCTAGTTACAGCACCGGACAGCAGAGTTTGTGTTACAGTCAGACTATAGAAATAAATGCTGTCATGACAATTCCTTCTGTCTCGGAAGACAATTTTGTAGGTTGCATCATGAATTTGCAGTAATAACAACAGTGGTCCAAGAAAAGGTTAAGCTGGTCATTGGCTTGCTAGTCTGTGTAACACAAACTCTGCTGTCCGGGGGCTGTAACTTGCCCCTCCCCGCAGAGTTTGTGCTCCACTAATCTCATGAGCTGGGGGAACTGTTGTAGAAAATAGGTGGCCGGCGGATGTTGGGCGGGCTGCTATAAGCGAGATTTAATCAGGGTAATGGCTTGCTATTGAATTATCAAAAGCACTTTAATTTTAAAAACTTACCGACACCGTGTTTGTCCTTCCTCCAACCCTGTCCCGGGCCTCCAGAACTTGAACTTCCAAACCAGTCTCATGGAGGAGCTTGGCAGCACACAAACCTGAGCAGACATACCACTTAATAATCAATTACAAGAGATCAAATTTACAAGTGGGCATTTGTTATAACATTTAACAAATGTGTGACATTCCTGCATATATATTTATTATCATATAGCCTACCCACACTGACCCATTTAAGAGTAGAGTAGAGTAGAGTTTCCGGTTGGGTATGAGCGACAAATTCCTTTATAAAACATACATCTTTTATTCAGTACATAAATTTGAACAGTGAATTTGAACAACATAAAACTTGTACGTGAAATGTATTTCTGTTCCAAGGCTTGAAATAAGAACAAAGTTGATTCATTATGCTACAAACTGTTGCACGCTCCGTATTTCTCCACTCGCCCATTCTCCAGTTTGTCGAGTTTGTTCGTATCAGGCGCTAAATCTCTGCCGGCTTTCCTGAGGCATTCCAGGATCCCTGTGCTTCACAGCTCTTGAGAATCTCGTTCACTACGAACTCAGACACGTCTTCTCCGAAGAAAGGTAGCATTTTGGTCCTCCAGCGCCATGACCGCTACTCAATGGCGGACCGTGGTGTTTTTGTCGTCTGAACTTGAATGGGCGGGGGTACAAGTAATTTTATTTTCCATTTGCAGTTTAAATTGGACATGACTTGAAATAGATTTTATTGTCTTAAATATTATAGGTAATTCAATGTTGTTTTAAGACGGCAAATGTTTTCTTTGAACAAAGAAACACGCACTACTGATGTTAATAGAGGGAGCCATCCCCCCTGCCATGCCTGTACTTATTCCCCTATCTTGGCAGATGGACAATTCCTAGATATCTCATTCTGATTGGCCAGCGTCCTGTTTGTCTGTCCTTCTGATTGGTTCAAACTTTCAAAAGTCATTATTGCACGTGTGTATTAATAAAAAATTTAATTCGGCGTCATAACCAGCATGAAATGGGGCCTTCTGATTGGCCCACGTCCCCTGGCTATATGATAATATCAATAATCAAATGGGCCAGCAGGGCCCTCTGTGATAGCCATAGGCAATCATTAGCTGGGTAGGCTGCGCACCAGGCCAGGGAACGGCCAAACCAATGAGTAACCCATTAACTACATGTAAATAAGGTTAATAAATAAACAAACAAAGAGTAATCACCACTTATTCCAGCTCCTATGACCACCACATCTGTATCTACCACTTCCCTCTTCCCTCCAGTTTCAAAACTGGTCATGTTGCGGCAGATACCACCTCAGAATTCCACAATTTCTGATGATTTTGACTCTGACGTCTGAAAGAGCTGGAAAAGAGGAAGAGACAACCTCCTTGGAGACATGTAGAATGCAGATGACGTCACGCCCACCTGGGTGAACTTTGACCTAAAAGTTTCAATTACCCACAGCTCTCCGCGCGGGACGGGAGTCAAGGCGGTTGCTAAGGACGATCGTACTGTCATTTCGGGTCAAAATAATGTTTTTCTGACTCCGCCGTCGGCTGAAACTGCACAAGAAGAATTCTTTATATCTCTATCTACCCTGTGAGCCTATCAACAGGCGGACAAAAGGTATGTCATTGTAAATAACGGCGTAAGAATGTAGGTTCTTTTTCTGATTGTTTACAACGGCAGCCATCTTGAATCTAGGGCAATTAGTGACGTTTCGATGCTTCCATCGCAAGTTTCAGCGCAAAGCTGTGATTTCTTTTCATACTTATATCGCGAAGAAACCGTTATCCATACCCTTGTCTTTGGAAACTGCATGACAGAGGTTGGAGATGTGTAGTTTTCTTGCTGAAGCTTTATTGCCCCCCCCCCCCTCCCACTATCGGATCTCTTGGTTGAATTGGTTACAATGGAGGACAATTGCAGTGGTTTTTTATTTCATGGCAATGGCGCAGGTCTTAATTCACACCTATGGCTGATCTGACCTATGTCTGTCCTATGTCTGATCTATTTTGCTTGCATGTTATGTTAGATTACAAGTTAATTTGATTGTTGTAACTTATATGTAAGTATTCGATCCTGATTTGATATGAAGGTTATTTTGAAGTGATCTGAACTAGGTCAAATCTAGTAACCTACTTTAAGTTTGAGGATAGCCTGCTGCCTGGCATACCCTGTTACGTAGAGCAAGGAGGTTAAAAAATCAAACCTAAGCATAGAGAATGATCCATTTTGAATTCCATGTAATTTGTAGCCTGAATGAGATTGCTTAAATTTCACATACGGTAGAGATCAAGCAATTGGTGCATTTCTACATTCTAATTTCTATGTACAGCAATAATTATGCTGAGATTTTATTAAAGTGAAGCCAGCTTACAAATCTAAAAAAGTCCACAGTGTCTCTAAATTTATTGTTAAGCCTTGATGATGGTTACAACCCAGCCCACTTGCCCCACCCACCCCGTGAAGGGCCCCTTTATTTGGAGTGACACAGACCTAGAAGGAAAAGCTGGATATATCAGATAATTGCTCTAAAAGACTTTCTTTAACTTATCAGTGTTTATCACTTCTTCAGTATGCTCTCATTGCATATAATTTTTTTTGTTCATTTTACTTTTTTATTCATCAGATTTGAAACAATGGCTGATCAGCCAGGAGATGTGCCAGAGGCTCAGGAAGGAGCCAATGGTGTGACCAATGGAGTGGAGGGGGAACCTGTGGAGAACGGTGAGGACAAAAGGTCTTCAGGAGGGTCTCCAGGTAATGCACACACTTTTCAGACTCAGTTTCTCTCGATGAGTAAACTGCAAAACCTGTATTTGCACCAACTATATCCATCCATGTGCATCCATTATCCATATTGCTGATTTTAAGTTCGATTGTGAGAAACTAAGTTTGTAGTTTGCAAGAAACTAAGTTTGTAGTTTCATATAAACTAATAAAGTCAAAGTTATGGAACAAATTCAAAACTGTTAAATGCAATTCTGAAATGATAGATCAATAAATCGTTGGAAATATTTTCTTGTAACAGTTGTAATATATGCATAAAATTATATTCCATTGACTGACCATATAATTTTACATTCCAGAAAATGCCACAAATGGCGAGCTTGTTGTACAGAATGGAGAGATGGTGAACGGAGAGACCACAGATGTACCAGAGACAAAACCACCTGTAGATATGGTAAGGCATATTACAAAACTACCTGTTCCTTTTTCTGTCTTTTTTTGCTCATTTAGTTATCTGTAGTTGTACCCATTCTTCTAACCTACTATATGTGCTGCGCAGCAATGTCAAGGAAAGTACAGACTGTAACAATAACTCAACAAAGTCCATAGATAAAAAGCAAAATAATATTTTTTTTACAACTTTGTGTGTCTTGTTGTCACAGACATCCAGTTTCTTTTATTGCTCATAGGTTACTCATAACCGACCACCATCTAGTGAAAAGGAGGCCTACATAAAAAAAAATGACATGAATGTCATGAGACCTTTTTGTATTATGTAATGCAATTTCACTTAAATGTTTTTCAATTCCAGAAAAAGCTGATCAAAGATAGAGTCATCCTTAGTGCCTTGAAACCTGACATGTGGACAGACGAGCATGATGGAATCATTGAGAGATGGTTCTCTGAGAGCCCCAGTCGGCTGTTGGTGGTGTACCATGACCCCCATTCTGGTCTGAACGTGACATATTCCACCCCTCATCACCCGCCTGAGGAACTCACATACTTCATAAGGTGAAAACTTACTTTTTTCATATGAAGCAAAATATTGTTTTACCTTTCCTTTCCTTTTTTTTTTGTCAAAGCATCTTGAGATTTTTTTAAAGTATCTTGAGAATATTGCAAACCATCCTGAGATTTCTTTTTTACATCTCAAGATTTTGCACTAAATCTCAAAATATTTTGATCAAGATTTGGGGGTGGTGGTGACATGTAGTGCTACACATGCAATTTTTATTCACAAAAATATCAGATATGTAAAGTACAGTTGACTCATTCCACACCCTCAGTATCTTTGCATCACAGTTGTTTCTCAGTAAGACATCTGCAGCCTCTAAGTTCCCTTTGACAACTTTTATTCAACCTGTAATTCAAGCTGTACACAATCAGAAGTAATAAATCAAAATGCTCTTCTCAGTCCAAAATTTATTACATTTTCCATCAAATTTCATGTAATCATTTGTTTATGTCTTTCCCAGGCCTGAGGGTGTAGAGATCACAGCAGTAAACTTCCACAAGAAGGTCCAGTACGGGACGGTGAAGTCCCAGTACATAGAGAGCCTGCTGAGACTGATGACTGGTGTCTACGCACCCATCTTCTTTGAGAACAAGTCATGGCCTGACAGTATCCTTCCCATGATAATTTTATACATTTAGCTTCTTCCAAACTTTCACCCAAAGGCATGTAATATTGGCTGTATGTTTCTCTGCTAGTGCAGTCAAAACTGTCCAGGAAGAAGTCACCAATCAGGTGACTGATGAAATCTGGTCTATCTAGACAGGAGGTCATTAGAAATGGAGTGTTAAAACTTACATGTTCTTACTGTCGATGGGAAAAATTATCTAAGGGACCACTAAAAAGTGGTCACATTGGTCGGGGGATCCTTGTGTAGAGGTGATTACTTGCAGTTGTATGATTATATTGCAATCCATACATAGTATGGGATTGCAATATATTGTTTTTCCTTGGTCTCTTCTTCTCCTGTCAAATCTTCAAATTGATTCAACTTTTTCATTTTTTGGCCAAATGAGCTGAAATTTGGCAGGGTGGTAGAAATACCAAATACCCCCAGACGTTTTTTTTCACTTTCTTGATAGAGGCCTTAAAATTTATGATATTTAGGGTTTTTGGTCATTTTTAGACAAAATATGTATATTTTGGGCCCCTGTGCCCTGGTATTACAAGTTAATGACCCAAAATTTGGTACAGAGGTGCATTGGACATATCAGCACAGAAAATCATCAACACTTTCTTCATAGATCACTTCAAAAATTAGTTATTTTAGGGTTTTTGGCCATTTTTGACTAAAAATGTATATTTTTGGCTCCTATGCCCTTGTATTAAAACCAAATGACCTGTAATTTGGTACGGAGGTGCATTGAACATATGCTCACAGGACCCCATTGACACTTTCTTCATAGATCACTTAAGAAATTAGTTATTTTGGGGTTTTCAGTCATTTTTGACTAAAAATGTATATTTTTGGCTTCTATGCCCTTGTATGTAAACCAAATGACCTGAAATTTGGTACAAAGGTAAATTGGACATATGACAACAGGACCCCATCAACACTTTCTTCATAGAGCACTTATAAAATGAGTTATTTGGGGATTTTTAGCCATTTTTAACTAAAAATGTATATTTTTGGCTCCTATGCCCTTATATTGAAACCAAATGACCTAAAATTCGGCATGAGAGTGTGTAGGACAAGTGCCCACAGTACTTCATTTTTCCTTTGAGCAAACATAACTTCAAATTGTTGAATTTTGGGATTTTTTCAAGGATGAAGATGGATTGCAATATGCTGTATTTGCTCCTAAGCAAATGTCGGCCTTTCTAGTATTGATATGTGTAATACTATGCCATTGTGGCAGCCTACAAGTCTTCAAAACATGTTATTGTTGTCAACATGTTGCTTAAAGTTAACAAAAAATCCATGAATAGAAGCTGATCAATGATAAGCTTATCAATTCATTAATCGTCTCCCTGCTAACAAATTCAAATTTGTTCCAAAATGTCAAGAATTACTTTAGCACACTAAAAGTTAAGATCTGTGAGATCTTGAAATGCCATGTGTCTGCCAAGTTTCCTTAACCAGCCTTCAGGTATCAAAAACGACTTCTCAGCTCAGCTCCACAAGTTCCTGGCCAACCTGACAGACACACGGTACAAGATGGAGGGCCACACTGTCCTGTACATTCCCAACGAGGGCACCAGCATTCCTCCTGAAGTAGCTGCTAAAGACAAGGAGTTGGTCTCAAGGCTGGAGAGTAAGTCTTTGGATGTTTTCTTGAAGTCTTCCCAAATCATTATCATAGTCCTTAAGACCTGAATCAAGGCTATATTACTTGTTTTCTATATAAGATATTTGCAATCTAGCATGGAGTTGTCAGGGAGATTTCCCCAGTTGTTGTTGGTCTGTCATTGTCAACGATGACCATATTGTACATTTTTTTACTAGTGTATATGCCGTATAGTTTGTCTTGCTTATCACAAGCAACAGAAGATTAGCTCTGCAGTGAGACAATCTGGTTCAAGATCATCATAATAAATTTCACTACAAATATCACCCTGTTTTTTCCACAGCTGCTATGATCCACTGGACAAGGCAGATCAAGGAAGTCCTCAGTTCCCAGGACGCAATAGAGACAGCGGACAACGCTGGTCCCTTGGAAGAGATCGAGTTCTGGAAGTCTCGCTGTGACGACCTGTCCGGCCTGAGTGAGCAGCTGGACAAGCCGGGGGTGAAGAGAATACAGAGGATCTTAGAGCTGTCCAAGTCTTCTTACGTGGCACCTTTCCTCAAGATGGCAAGGATGATCCAGGTAGGTGGAGTCTTCAGGTATTCCAGGTGCTTCTGAACATGCACCTGTAATAGATGGTACAGGTGTACAGTAGTGAATAGATGTGCAGTTACTGTAGATGAATAGATAAATCAAACTCTACTGTATGTAACATGTTATGACCTTTCATGATATCGCATGCTGAACATTCTAACCATTTCATTTATAAAGCTTCAAGATTCTTCGCTTTCAGACAAAACAATTGTCTCCATGAGAGCAATACATTTCTGCAAGCATAATTTTAACAAAACATCATAGTAATGAAATATTATTCGTTGACGCATGCTTACTTAAATGCTTAAAACAAGTTGACCAGGAAGTGTTACACATGTGGCAATGGAACAGAAAATTACCAGGAGATTTTACAGAAGAATCAGTGGCACAAGTAGATTTACCACCCCACCCCCCAAAAAAAGAATTCACACACGTCAACAATGACAAACAGTGACCAACTGTTGACCCAGATAAAAGAACTTGGCTCCTAGATTGTAACATTTCCACATATTTGCCCATAAAATGCAGGTGTAACAGGCCAGAATATACCCCTATCCATAGTGTACCTGGGTATATTCTTGCTGGGGTATATTCTGGCCTGCTACACATGTTACTGCCCTTCCTGGTCTGTATTGCTTGCCCACTGTAGTAATGTACATGTAACCTCATTCACAGTCATCAGTAGGCAATATAGTCTAGTCCTTCATGCTTTGTAGTGTTGCATCATCCTAACATCAGTTTGCCCTGTTTGTTATAGGTTGGAGATTCTGAAGTAGTAAGTAAAAAGTACCTCAGTCTGTTTTCACATCACTGTGGAATGAAGGAATCCTGATCTCTCACTCTTCCTTACTAATCAGAATGGAGAAAGGCATTTGGCACTTCTTATGTCTTATATTTATTGGATTTTAAGGTAATATTGGAATGAGCTACAGTTACAATACCATCTCACACACGAGAAAAATAACAGAAAAGGTCTGGTACATTCTTGCACACTTAAAAACAACTGTTACATAACACATCTCTTCCAAAAGCCTGCATCACACAGCAGATTTTTAGGCATCTGACTATTTCTAGAGTTCACAGGACATTGATTCCCATCCAATGATGAAGTTTGGGTAGATTTTCAGGTGAAAGGTACACACCACTCTCTGTCTGGCCAGTTTACATTTTGGCAACCTTCTGGCTAGCTGTAACTTCAGCCAAAGATTGTTATCAGTGTGATGCAGGCTCGTGCACCTAATAGGTATCCTGGGACCACAGGCACTCTTTGCATGTTGTTGCAAGTCACACACAGTTCTGACAGTTGCTTGAAAGATTGTTGATTTTGTTGTTAAACGTCACCTTTCTTCCACAGGACGGCTCGGCGCAGGCCCAGAGTAACCTGAAGTTCCTGTCATCGCTTAAAGAGCCGTGTCAGGCGTTGGACGAGGCCTCCCCCAAGGACATCCCTGCCATGTTACCCAAGATCCTTAGCATCATCCGCATGATCTGGTCCAACTCTGAGTTCTACAACACACGGGAGAGACTCACGGGGCTCTTCAGGAAGGTCAGGATTTCTTATAGTTTTGTAGCTACTTTTTGTCATCTGTTTTTGGTACCAAAATTGTGCTTTTTTTTGGCAACACTGTAGCCTCTTTCACTCCAGATTGGATGAAAATATCTGAAGATCAAAGAATCAAATTGGTGCAATGTCATGAGACTATTATCTACCAAAAGATGCAGTTTTCCATGAAGAAAAAACACAACTCTAAAGTAACGGCTCTCGAGTTATTTGGCACCAAATGTCATTTGGAAGGCATTTCAGCACTAAGGACAGCATGCTCTATATAATGATTCCTCATCAATGTGTGGATGTTTCAGTACCGTTCCATGCTCTATGTGCCTGTGTTCTACTGCATGGCCTCCTGGATGGTTTGAGATCTAGAACCATTTTTTTAAACTGCCAATAAAGTTTGCATTCCCAACTTTGCAATTGGCTTGCGATACTTGGGATCTTGAATTGAATGTTGAAAAGTTTAGAAAATGCGAGGTTTGATAGAAAAATATAGTGATTTGTATTTGATACAATTGTTTAACACTGGGTAAACATTCATTTGATTTGTTTCTCACCTCAGATGAGTAATGAGATTATCCGGAGGTGCTGCAAGGAGATCTCCTTGGAGAGGATTTTTGATGGTTACATCAAGTCCAGCATGCAGAGTCTACATGAGAGCATCCAGTGCTGCATCTCATGGAAGGAGACGTACCAAAGGGTAGGGCAACTTCAGCATTTCTAATAAGATCAGTGAACTGTCATTAAACATAAAGCTCCCTAGTCATACATCGGATAACCTTAGTTTAAGCAACACTTTGAGTTACGTCGTTGAAGGTTAGACATCCAGGTAGTAAGATACGCCAAAAAAGCAGTTACATTGTACATCTAGGTAATGAATTATGCGCAAAAAGTAGTTACTCAAGCAACAGGATTTGATTTTGGAAGTGGTCAGATGTTTCAGCCAGTCAGCCGGTGTCTTTCATCAGTGACACTACTGACACTTTGAGTTTGATAGTATAAAACTTCAAACTTTAAATTGCTACTGCCCTAAGTTCCCACTCTTCACTGTATGCTTCTGAAGATCAATTGTTGTGCTGAAGGGCACATAACCATGAGTCACCTGATACTTGAGCTATAAAATGTAGTAAGATACAAGATACAAACAGATTGCCATGATAGCATCGATTGCCTATTTCTATTTTCAATCAGGAGTCTTTTATTGCTGTCATCACTGAAAACTTCATTGGATGGAGACTGGGAAAGTTTGGATGTCCTTTTATTGACAAAATCATTTTAATAAATATGTTTTCCACATTTTTAAAAAAACACTCTTTTGTTTCAGACGGCAAGAGTCCATCACAGATTCAGCCCCCAAGGCTGGGTACTGGACCAGACGAGCATCTTTGCACAAGTCGATGCCTTTGTCCAGAGATGTAAGGACCTGCTGGAGGTATGTACTCAAGGTTTTGATGAATTACCCTCTAGTGAACAACTTTGCATTGTGCCTCACAAACTCTTCTAAGGTATAGTTTTCCAGGTATTTTTAGACTGTGGATGACGAATGAACGCAAGAATGAAAGACCTTTTTCGTATGTCTTAACTCTTACAAGCTAATGCACAATGATATAAGAATTGAATGTATTTGATCAGTACATTGTTAGGCAAGCCAATGTGAAGGTTAACATCTTGTAGTTGCTTCCAAATGTTACCTTTATATATTTATATCGTTTTTTTCTCTCCTTAGGTGTGTGAGTGCCAGATGCACTTTGCCCGCTGGGAGGACGGAACCAAGACGCCGTTGCCGCACTTTGCCGGACACCGTGGGCCCGAGGTCGCACGCAGTCTCCTCGAGATCGAGGCCTCGTTCGAGAGAAACTTGCAGATCCTTAAAGATGTCAAGAAAACTATTCTTGATGTCAAGGCGACATCATGGCATGATGACTATAACAAGTGAGTTACAGCATGAAATTGTTTTTGTTGGTCAACATAATCAACATAATGTACACAATGTACAAGCATTGGCAAGTGCTGTGGCATACTATAGCAAACAAAAAATGATAGACTCTTACATCTAGCAAAAAGTTACATTTTGTATATTATTAAGTGGCATAGTTATAATTTACACAATCTTTTGCAGAACCTTATATCCTGGTTGAATATACATGTATGATTCATTAGATATATTCTTTAATATACAGATATTTTTGTAGTTTTAAGGTTGTGCAATTTAACAAGCTGAATTTCCCTACAGATTCCGTGCAGGGGTGAAGGATCTAGAGGTCATGATGCAGAATGTCATCTCATCAGCCTTCGAGACCATCAGCACAGTGCAGGCTGGTGTGGAACTGCTAGATGCCTTTGCGCATCTCAACAGCAGAGAGGTTTGTCAATATTACTAGTAGAAATGGGTTGAGCTGATTCAATGATTCAGCTGATTGTCAGGTGTCCATAACTTCTGGTGGTAGTGGTTGCGATAGACATGCCATCATCTTTGACATGTGTCTATGGGGACTGAAAATTTTGGGCTAACTGAAAGTGGTCGTATTGAGACCAAGTTTGACTGTGGAAATTTGGTAGAAATTAATTATAAATTCTACTCTACTTATCTCTTTTTTCTATTGGACCAGTAAGCTCCAAAACATGCAAAAGGTTGCGAATATAATCTGTTCTAATGGGTTCAAAATCCGGTCCACTGATTTTTATCAGGTCCGTTTTTTTAAGGACCAGCCCAACAAGATAAAATGGTTTTGTACTAGCCCCTACATACTAGCTTTCCTCACAGCTGGACAACAGTTTATGTCAAATTTTTCTTGAGCGACAAGAAGACAAGGAGATCCTTATACTTTAGAAAGGCCCTCTTTTTTTGCTGTCAAATTTTCTTCACATTGACTAATTTTCTTTGTTGCTGCTCAGGCTGTCCGCAGAACTATTGACAAGAAGACGGTGGAGATCCCTGTGAAATAGAAATACCCTTATTTTTGTGGAGTTATACCCTTATTCTTCAAAATGACTTATTTTCTTTTTTTGCTGCTCAGGCCGTCCGCAGAACGATTGACAAGAAGACGGTGGAGATCTGGGGTCTGTTTAACGAGGAGCTGAACATGGTGAAGAAGGAGATGTCCAAGTCCAAGTCCGTGGAGCTGCCACCCATGCACCCCAAGTTTGCAGGGGCGTCCCACTGGGCACGGGCGCTCAAGAGGAGGATAGACGCACCCATGCAGGTCAGTACAACAAGTAACACTTAGCCACAAAGTAAAAGACAAATAGTAAAAGCAGCCAACCTCAAAATGAGGTTGGGATGCTTTTTCAAGTTTCTTTTTTACAACTAGGATCTATGTACAGTCAGCAGCAGACGTTTCGGTGACCATCTGTCACCTTCTGCAGGGCAATTCTGATAGACAGTCACCAAAACATTGTCTTAAGTAGATAATTATACATTTTGTAACAGTGGGGTTCAAGCGCCTCCAACTGACCAGGCTAGTGGGTTCAGACCTTTTGGTTTTGCCGGTATTGGTATTGGTTTGCAAACTGGCAGGCCCGGGTTCGAACCCTGGGAGCCAGGGGACAGTTTCTACTCACCTCTCTAGTGTTTCACATTTGCATTGTAGACCCTGGTTGTTGATAAAAAGCCTTGTTATCCAGGGGGTTTTCAACTAGGTAATATTTTTCACAGATACATGATGTAATCCATCATGAACTCTTGCATCTCTTCTTACCCATCAGACATTGGGCAAGGCCTTCTTCCTCCCGAAGACCGGTTCTGGTGCAGAGGCGAGCACACAGTACCAGCAGCTGGCCCAGGCGCTGGACGAGTTCATCAGGAAGATGTTTAACGAGTGGACGGGGACTGTGGAGAGGGACCTGGGCAAGAGACTGGAGATCCCCCTCATGTGCCGCAGCCAGGAGAAACAGGGCATGCTGGACATCAACTTCGACAAGTAAGTTGTTTCAGAGTATTACTGTCTCCAGAACCCATCTCTCTATCCAGGGATCATGGAAACTTGCTTGCTGGGAAAACTTCACCCCATTCATCCAAAAAATGTGAACTTCATGACATAAGATTGATGAAAATTTCCTATTTCAGTTTTAAGTAATCTTAATCTTAATAATCTTAAGGATTGACAAAATTTACGACAGGGACAGCTATTTGAGGATGCGCAACACAGAAGATATGACTTGTCTCCAAACTTATTCTCAGTTACAGATTAAAGATGCTAGATGCTATCTGAAACCTATGACTATTCATAGAATATCTCCAGTTGCCTACTTGATATACTGCTTATTAACAGACTTTCACTCTCTGGTAAGGTCCCTCCTGAAGCTGTTTAACGAGATCCACCATTGGGAGCAGCTGATGTTTGAGATCCCCCACTACGCACATGAAGTGTACATGAAGAAGGAAGACCTGCGGGGGCTGAGGGAACATGTGCTGCTGGTGGTCAGGGACTACAACAGGTAACACTTAGGCCATAGTCTTTCATATGTTGTCTTCAGTTTCATCAGAGATGCATGTGAAGAAGAAGATTACCTTAATCCTAACTTCCCAGGTTAATCTTGCAAATGCGTGCTAGCAATCCATAGTTGATATCATAATCTTATGGTACATTTCATCACAATGTGTGTACTTACCCTTGATTTGGCAAGGAACTGATGTCACATTGAAGAGAAGTAGGGCATGTTGATATGAAAGTCTGTATTGTACAACAACAAATTTTAACAACAAATTTTAAAGAAATTTGCTTGCTAGAAAGCAAAGCCATTACTAAATGAGTCAGAAATGTCAAAACATTTTCACGTAAGGGCTTGCAAGTTGAATGAGCCATATGATGTCATCTACTACATAAAAAGGAATCTTTTTATTAACAGTCCATTTCACAAAGGCAGGTTATCTGATTGCAACCATATTTTTTTTGACTGTCCAGAATCATTGCTGCCCTGTCGACGGAGGAGAGAGGGTTGTTCCGTGAGAGAATCCGTTTCTTGGACAAGAAGATCCACCCCGGCCTGACCAAGCTGACCTGGGCCTCCAAGGGCATCTCGGACTTCTTTGTACAGGAGTGCCGCACGCACGCTGGCAAGGTCAGATGAGCTAATAACCTTGACTCCTGTTGATCTGCCAGCTTTGTTATTTGTTTCAGCTCTGCTTGCAAAGAAGTGATTGAACATAAACATTTGAAAACATCTTACTAATTCTTAGAAAGTTGTCACTACATTCCAGCATTGAATGATAGTAATCGTAAGATTAATATATTTCATACAATGTAATGAACCAACTGCAGCTATGCTGTTAAGTATGTGCATGACTGTTTGTCATTTTGTTTGAGTGTGTCACATCTACTCTTATTTGGATTATCCTCATTTGTACATTGTACCAAAGCTAAATAATTGTTCCAAAACCAGTCATCCTGTTGAAGAAAGGCTGAAGGTTTAGCCAAAGACTTGCTCCACCTCTGACCCTTCATAGAACAAAAAAATCAGCACCTTTTGATGAAGTATTATGCTGATAACAGCCAGAAAAACTATATTTTGCTAAAGAAACCCTCCTGACAATATACACACTGTACACTGTATCTCCAGGTCCAGGCCATTGTTGATGACTACAAGGCAGTATTATGCTGATACTAGACAGAAAGGTTGAATGAAAATCTATTCTTTGCTAAACAAAGTCTCCTAACATTATATACACTGTATCTCCAGGTCCAGGCCATCGTTGATGACTACAAGGCAGCCAACCTGACCATCTCCAGGAACTGTGTGCGTATCAGTGAGATGCTGCTGGTGAAGATAGACGGGAAGAGGGTGTACGAGGACCTCGCCTTCGAGGATGACCAGGTTTGTTTGCTTGTTTGTTTATTAAGGAATCTCCATTAGTGTCGACATACAACTACTACTCTTCCTGGAGTCCTCTTCCATAAAATACTGTAACAGTGGGGGGTAAGTAGCGCCAAACAACCATGCCAATTGGCTGGTCAGCCTTTTGTAACGTAGTTGTTAGAGCATACTGGGTTTGTGATCTGCTGGGCCCGGTTCGATCCTGATCAGTGTTGGTATGTTGTTTCTTTCTGTTTCTACTCCTTTCTTACAACACAATAAATCATAACTACTATTTGCAAAATGTTGAATGTCATACTAGCACTTATCACCTACTACTGTAAATGTATTTAAGTTCGCGGGGATTTAATCGCTGTAGCAGGAAAAAGGACTTTTTGCGGCTGATTTAAGTTTGCGGTAACACCATAGACTGCAATCTAATATCATAATAGAAAAATGTTCCAGGTGGTTTTAAATTCGCGGTGAAGTGGTCACCGCAAAAAGCTCGAACATTAATCCACCGTGAACATTTCTGCATTTACAGTATTCATAATAACAATTACATTTTGACATAACCTGAATCATCATTTGCTGCGTTTCTGATGGTAAATAACAGAATTAACTCAATCAACCAGGTGCGGCACCGAGGGAACCAGCAGCAGCGGCTGCAGTCCATCCACGATGAGATTGTACAGATCATGAGGAAAACTTACGAGGTGTTCAGGACTGACGGTGCTGAGGTAAGAACATTCTTTTTTTTTAACAATTAGCCACAGAATAGTACTCAGGTATGCTAGTTTGATTACACATTGTGGCCCCTTGTGGCTAGGTAGCCTGAAATCTAGAGGTTTTTGGTTCAAATCTCTAGCACATCCCATTGTTACGACCTGTAGCTTAGACCAGGAATGTCCTCTTTAATGGAGCATTAATCGGATCATGATCATACCTCAATCATCTCAAAGATTCCACCAAACCTATATCACATCAATTTTGCTGCTTGTGGTTCTAACCAGTCTAATTTTATCAAACACTAAAACAGTATGTCACTGTTAAATCTTGAGTTGAAAATCAAGCTTTTACTTCCCTTTTCCCCACAGGTGCAGAACCACTGGTACCGCTACACAGAGAAGATGGACCGGATGGTGGAGGAAGCTTTCCGCCTGAACGTGAAGTGGTCGCTACAGGAACTCTCCCGCGCCATCAATGGGGACGGGAAAACCACACCCAACCCGCTCTTCAGGGTCAAGGTCGTGCTAGAGGGAGACAAGGTCAGACTCATTATCTTCATTTTCACATTTTTTAATCTAATGTGTTTTGTAAGGGAATTCATAGACATACATGTAAATGGACTATTGGTTGATCTATTCACATGACTAGGGCTGGGTATCGGTACAGCGTACCGGTACAAAACCGGTTTTTCTTATTGGACCGGTCCAGAAAAACCGGACCTGAAAAAATTAGGTGGGCCGGATGTTGGACCGATTAGAAAATTAACATAATTTATTTTATCAGGCATTCACACGTTTTGGCGCTTGCAGTTGGAAGAAAATGACAAGAGTGAAGTAGAGTAGAGTTTATAGTAATTTCTACCAAGGTTTACAGTCAATCGTACAGGTGCAGTTAGTGTTGTAGGATTTTAAAACGCCAGTGTAAGTCTAATACTCCGCCAAACAGATTTCTTTGTAGTGAAATGGACAATTGGTATGAGTCATACTGAATCATCAGGTCCAGGTTCAGGTCCGGACCTGGTCCTGATCCTTTGGACCTGAACCGGACCTGGACCTGAATTTTCTGTACCGGTACCCAGCCCTACACATGACAATGTGATGTTATTGTCTCTGATAGTGATAACTTGCATGTTTGCATGCTAATATCTTCTGCATGTTCTGCTGTTTCTATTTGCCTCCAAACCAGACCTCTCGCTATCGGAAACTCTATGTAAGTCATGTCATTGCCACAATAGAAGTACTTATAAGGTTGCATAACGGTACAGACATTTAGATTAAAATGATGAAAATAATAGCATGTTAGGCCTCCCTAGTTAAGGTGGGTTCACACTTGAAAATATACGCACATGTGAACTTCCCTTTGGGACTTGAAGAAAACAGACTCAGTGGACAGGTCACTTAAGACGTGATTCTTAACACTTGGATCAATGGGATATGTATGGCCAGGTGGTCTGTTGTTACTGTAATACACAGAGGTGGTCACTGTTTTTTTCTGTAATTGGAAACACTTTCGAAGTTACAAATGTAACACTTTACTTTAATGTGATTTACCAGCACTGCCTAGTGTATAAAAACATTGCCAATGATGTTAACATTTTTGTTGTCACATTTTGGGATATAACAGTACTGAAAATAGATTGAAGTCTTAGACATACAATATATTTTGAAGGACACCATTTCTGTATTGTACTAAATGAAGCTAATATTGAGCTCGGACATATTGCTGTTTCCTTAGGTTGAGTTCTCACCGACACTGAAGAAGCTTGCCAGCATTGTGAACAACGTCAGCACCCAGCTGTCCCAGTCTGTGGCCATCATCAAGAGGTTACCTGATGTCCTCACCAGAAGGAGGTCACAGAAAGATGTAAGTCCGGTCGTTCTTTGGAAGCAAGAAGTCAATGTATACTTGAACAGTAGCAGTTAGATTGTGGAAAAGGCCAGGCTTGATTTTAAGTAGATTGTGACTCAATGAAACTAGAAGCTCACTTGATAGATGAGAAGACTTTATAGGTTCAACTTTTTCTAATTATTCCAATTTTTCTGTCAAGTGTTATTTTAGGTCGAAACTGGAAGCTCTAGGATATTACAGCTACATATTGTTTACTCAAAGGCAGGAACCTATCAGAGGCACATTGCATAAAGTACATGTATAAGTGGTGGTATGACAGCATTGCACTACTAGCTAATTGAAACAGTATCGTGCTTCACCTCAACTGAGGAGAGGGAAAAGAAGATTAAACATCTACTAACTGTTTTCAAAATCAAATTCAGTTACATGAGTAACTGCTATTTGGCTATCCTATTGCCTGGATGTCTAACTTTCATCGCTGTAGAAAAGAAGATTTATGGAACATGTTTTCTGTATTTCTACAGCCCATATATCAGATCATTGAAAGAGATGATGACACTAAGAAGATCCAGGGCAGCATCAGTTCTGGCATGCAGGCAAACGCACAGCACTTACAGCAGTACCTACAGACATGGGATGGGTGAGTAGGTACTTTATACAGGCAAACGCACAACACTTACAGCAGTACCTGCAGACATGGGATGGGTGAGTAGGTACTTTATACAGGCAAACGCACAACACTTACAGCAGTACCTGCAGACATGGGATGGGTATGTACTTCATGCAAGCTTGTCATATGACATTATTTGTGCCATGTTGGATTACAGTGTATGTCCTTTAAAACACCAACATGCTGCTGCGATGATCCAGTTACTGGCCAACACAGTCACTGAGGGATTCAAGTTGCAACTGACATTAATGAAATGCTTCTATTGTAATTTTGTATCAGTGAAGAATATGACATGGCCATCCTTCTATGGTTGGAGGTTTATTTTATTTTACCCAGATTGAAATGCTTTATTCCCACTTTTTGAATGAAAACATTGCAAGTATTTGTTGAGGTAAAAAATATGTCATCATGTTTGCTTGTTTGTTTGCACTCAAATAATTGGCCAGGACTTTGCTATCGAGTTGTCAACTGGCAGTAAATATCCTTTATTTGGTTGGTAGAAACTATGAACTTCAAGTTTCAATTGCATTAAGAACAATTTCACTTTGCAGCTACCGGGAGATCTGGGAGATTAACAAGGACGCCTTCATCAGGAGGTACCAGCGCCTCAACCCTCCAGTCTCATCATTCGATGCTGACATTGCCAGGTAAGCTCTTCCTTTACACAGACCAATGCCAAAATGTTTATACAGGTAAAGATCATCTGAGCATTGTCAACTATCAATCAAAATCAATTTCTCTCATATAACCCAAAAAAATATTTAAGAAATCAACCAACTGAAACTGTTGCATTCAATGTGAAAGCACTATATCTGTGTTTCCTTTCCTTGGTGCTGAAGTGCCTTCCACTCAAAGTCTCTTTACTAATGAGCCCCAAATATTGACTTTGCCAAGCCTGCCTCCTCAAACAGCCATAAGTAAGAGATGTAAACTGGATTTGGCTGTAATTGGAGTCTATTATGGGGGTTTCGGGTATCCTGTATTTCGTTATTTCCCCTGAAAGACATTGTGATGCAATGCCATTGTTCTATGAAGGCTTGAAGCATAGGAAAATGGCATTTAAGTGCTGTATTGTTTACATGACTTGCCATTTGTCCCCTTCAGGTACACAGAGGTGGCCAACAATGTGCAGAAGGAGGAAACGGTTCTGAACATCCAGTTTGTCCTGCTGGACTGCTCGCCGCTCAAGTTCTCCCTGCTGAACCACTGCAATGAGTGGCAGAACAAGTTCACCACACTTCTCAGCGAGATGGCACTGGCCACACTGAACGAGCTGCACAAATACCTCAAGGAAAATGGCGAGAAGTAAGAAAAACCTTAAGTTTTTATCTTTACTTAAGATCATTTGGTTTGTACTGCCTTTTGAAGAGATTGAGAGGTTCATATCATATAATCATATTTGATGCTAACCAGATTCTACTAGGTGATGGTAAGCTGGAAAGTTTTCCAGCCCATCTTTTTGGGGGTTAGTTCTCTATTGACTTGTAATCATTACATATTTCTGGCAGTGATAGACTCTTTCTTGCACTCTGTATTTCAAATTTGATAATAAGCATTAGATTCCAGATAACCTCAGTAAACTGAGGTATAGTTCAGTTTACTGTGAACTTTTTATTCTCACAAAGAGAAATACAGTAAAAAGTTCCACAATTCAGACTTAGGGCTGCAAAGGTATTTCAAATGCTGTGGGGAAAAGTTGATTACAATACGCACCTTCCTTTTCATGGAAGTATTATACATTTAATGAAATCAGACAAACAGTGGTGAAGACATGTGCTGTATTGTGTTGCAGAGTAAGTAAGCACCCACAGACCCTGGATGAGCTTGGGGATGGACTGCAGCTGTTAGAACATCTGCAGGGTGAAGTCCCCAACATTGAGGCACGCTTCCCTCCCCTCAACGACCAGTTCGCCATTCTGGAGAAATATGATGTGCCCATTGATGATGAGGTGAGTTGGATCATGCCATTACAAATGTGGGGTGGACATGTGTTTAAGTCTTCTAAATCATGGTTTTGATAGAAATATGTACTTTAACATGAATGTTCAAAATGCATATCATATTATGTCATATTGTTACAGTATCATATCATATCATATCTTATCTTATCATCATGAAATGTTAGTTGAACAAATGGTAATCTGTATGTTTAATTTGTTTACAATGAAATGGTACAAGAGACATTGGCAAGACAGCCTTGGTCCTTTTTTTTCTAGACCAACTGGCAGGGTTTGTTGCAAAAAATATTGTATGAAATATCAATGTTTTTTTTTCAAAACTAGGTAGTGTTTACAAGCTGTTAGATTTGTAATGATTCGCCTTCAGCCTTGCTATGATCTTTATTTTTTAAGTATCATTGATGCCGCTGAAGCAACTTGAACATAAGATGATATTTTCTCTTCCAGACACGTCAGCAGTTAGAGGACCTGAGCAACGCCTGGGTGTCCTTCCAGCAGTGCCTGATCGACAGTGACGCCATGCTGAAACGCCACAAGGACAAGTTCAAGTCTGGGCTGATTGCCTCGTCTGAAGAATTCAAGAAACAAGTGGCCAACTTATATGATGAGTTCTCAACCAAGGGACCATTCAGTAGTCAGGTAGGGGTACAGTGTTGTGCTAAAGAATCCAGCTTGTAGATCGGGTGGTTAGGGTTGGTGAAATTGCCCAAGATATGTACTGGGATGTTTTAACAAGTCAGGCAAGAAAGCTGAGATGAAAAGAATTCAAGAAGTTGAGAGAGAATATCTGCAAGCACTAGAAAACACTTGTCTATTAGCACATGTACCCCATAATCACATAATAACGTGTGTGCACACACAATCTTGTACAAAGGCAAACATGTACACATTAAATACACAAACACACACACATATACACATGAATAGTATAACACATACACACACTAACTCTCATGCCCTAATAAGAAACAGTGTCACCAAATGAATGCACATACATGTACACATACAGATACATGCACACACACACACACACACACACACACACACACACACACACACACACAGTCACAGTCACAGTCACAGTCACGCATAAGCCTGCACAAACACATGTATATACAAACACAATCCAATACCATTACAGCAGACTACCTTTAGATTTATTGCTGTTTTAAGGAATGTGACAGAATCATGAAAAGCTGTTTGAAATTGTTGCCCATACTAACAATGCTACTTGCTTGTTTCAGGCTGGTTGTGACCCGGCCCTGGAGCAGATCTCTGCCATCAGACAGAGTCTCAACATGCTGAAACTGCAGGAGAACAACCTTAGAAGGGGGCTGGGGATCTTCAAGATAGAACAGCCCCCCTCTAAGGAGATTGCCGGTTTAGATAAGGTAAGCAGTAAAAGTTAGAAAAACTGTATAATGCTTTAAATTTGATTCATAATGTCTTTTTCAACGTTATCTGCTTGTAAAGTCATCCTGAATATGGTGGAATTCATCTAGCAGATTACTCCTAATAAAAGAAATCATTTCAACTTGGATAAAGTTGTTAAATGTTCAAGATTTCTGAGATGATGGCAGCAATTATCAATAGCTCAGGACACTCGTCTTTATGACCTTGCCCACCTTGCGCAGGAAGATGCTCATCTAGATCTGTGGACATAATAACTCCAGTAGTTGTAGATGAATGGATTCATCGATATTTTTATTCATCATCTAATACATGGATTTAAAAGTTTATGATATCTATTGTATGGGTAGGTATGTGTTGGCAAAGCAAAGTACAAGGTACTTTGATCATTTAGCAGCTTTCTTTGTACTACAGCAAAGGATCCGGTTTTCATATCTTTATGTCTCTCATTTCTCTACCCTCCTAGGATCTGGACTTCCTAGAACAAGTGTGGGAGCTGACCAAGGAGTGGGAGGGGAACTGGGACGAGTGGAAGGTGGGCAAGTTTAACGAGCTGGTCACCACAGACATGGAGATGACGGCCGGAAACCTGTTCAAGAAACTCAACAGACTCAGCAGGGAACTCAAGGTGAGGTTTTCAGATGTTTGTTCCTTGTTTTTTGGCATTGGCTCTTATGTGGTCAGGGGCTAAATGATTAGTTGGTCAGCATTGTACCTTTTAGCTTGTCTTGTGTGATCATTGCATTTTATATTGAATATTAAAACAAGATATCATAGGAAAAATAGTGTCATTGCCTTGAGGTGAATGCTTCAAATTTGGATAGTAAAGTTTGAATTTTAGACTCTTGATTAAATAACCAATGTATTCCACAGCTTTGAGCAGAATATTTTATTTTGCTGTCATAAGTGTAATGTAGTCATAGTATGAGGATGGTGTAGCATATTGAATAATATAACTGACAAAAGGTTTACGTAAACACAACTTCTTACATGTAAACATGTAAGAAAGCCGAAGTAAACAAATCAATATCGTCTACATTTGAATGACTGGGAGTTTCATTGGATTCATCTTTTATTTGCTTCTCCTGCAGTACTGGACAAGAACTGGGAGATCATAGACACATTAAAGGCGAGAATGGACCAATTATCAGCCCAGGTCTACGTTTGAACGACTTTTTTTAAAATCATCTTTTATTTGTGTTTCCTCCAATAGGACAAGAACTGGGAGATCATCGACACGTCGAAGGCGAGAGTGGACCAGTTCCGCCGCACCATGCCGCTAATCCAGGACCTGCGGAACGACGCCATGCGCGATCGCCACTGGGCGCAGATCAAGACGGAAGTCCAGAAACCATTCGACCACATGGCAGAGGACTTCACCCTGGGGAAGATCATCGAGCTGGGACTGGACCAGTTCAGTGAACAGATCAGTGAAATCTCTGCGGCTGCCAGTAAAGAACTGTCCATAGAGCAGGCCTTGGCAGAAATCTCAACCATCTGGGAGGACACCAACCTGGAGATCGGACCTTACAAGGACCGAGGGCACTTCAGACTCAAGTCAGTCTTTTCTTCAGTTTCTAGACCATCATCCTTTTATATTTGTGACCTTGTGAAAAAGTTTATAGAAATTCATATGACAGGAATGACAAAGTAATTATTGTTGTATTGTTTATTAAGAAACCTTTTAACCTTTAATCAGCTTCAGGACACCAGTGTGCCTAAAAAAAAAGCAATGAAAGCCAGCTACACTCTGTTGGAAACATCCATAATACTGTCATTTTACATGACATTCTTATGCTTATAAGGGCATCTTTTGAGTTTACATATCAGCTAGCTTCTCCTTAATCATTACCTTAAAAGACTTTTGTAAATCAATTCCCTATGCCAATTTAGATTAATCCCCAGGGGGTCGTTATTGGCTGCTACGTATTTCTTACATCATTTATACTTACAGCTTACGATATCAGCCCATCTGGGTGTACGGTTGCTGAGATCTGGAAGGTCACTCCCAAATAATAATGGAATTCCCAAATTAAATCGGAGGGTGTTCTATTCAAACTTTTTCCCTCCTGCTCATGTCTGTTTACTTGATTATTGTCTTGTCTTTCTGATGTGCAAATAAACAAACAAACTATATTTTCCCCTAGGGGTACAGACGAGGTGTTCCAGCAGCTGGAGGATAACCAGGTGACCCTGTCCACCATGAAGGCCTCTCGTTACATCAAACCGTTCGAGGCGCAGGTGGACAAGTGGGAGAGGACCCTGTCCCACATCCTGGAGGTCATCGAGATGATTCTCACTGTGCAGAGGCAGTGGATGTATCTAGAGGTGTGGGAAGATTTCTTTTGTGTTTCTGAGTTGGATTTTTATTCCTTTGTGCACTGTGAGATTCAACATCAACTCTCATAATTCCATCAGATGCCATAATAGTGCCACATGAGAAAAAATACATAAATCTAAATGTGATTTAAAGGGATGTGCCAATACAGCATCAATAATCCTGAGGTATATACACTTATTATATATATACTGTATATACAGATATTCATGTGTTCAAGACATTCAGGCCGCCATAACTACATTTAACTTTTTGATGTGGCAGCATTATTGTACCCGGCAGTACACTAATAAGTATAAAGGTTTGATTTCTATCACTATCATGACACTGTTAATGATGTTATTATGCTAATTTTGCAAATTTATCTTCTTCAGAACATCTTCTTGGGTGAGGACATCAGAAAACAACTCCCACGGGAGTCGGCAGAGTTTGATGACGTCAACGCCAACTGGAAGGTCATCATGACCCGCCTGAACAAAGATCCCAATGCACAGAGGGGAACGCATTTTGAGGGTAAGGCATCAATGAATACAATACCTTGAGTGAAAATTTGTAATACACCTGTCCTTGGTGCTGAACGCTATACATACATACAGAACAGATTCGTCTTTGGTGCAGAACACTTTCTATACATACAGACCTGTCCTTGATGCTGAACACTACACATAGTACTACATACATACATACAAAACACACCTGTCCTTGGTGCTGAACACTATCTGTATCTATCTGTATCTGTATCTATATAGCCGGTATAGCCGCCCTTTGGCGTAACACACCAGCTTCGCAGGCACGCGGTGCGGCAGCAGCTGGTTATGTTACACTGAACGATCCGTCACACCTAACTTCTGCACATCTATCTGCAAGTGTTCTTTAAAACTATTCAGAGAAGATGCCCCACTACACATAGTACTACCTACATACATTCAAAACAGACCTGTCTTTGGTGCAGAACACTTTCTATACATACAGAAAAGACCTGTCCTTGGTGCTGAACACTACACTTGTATGCAGAAACAGACCTGTCCTTGGTACTGAACACTATACATGCATGCAGAAACAGACCTGTCCTTGGTGGCAAACACTATACATGCATGCAGAAACAGACCTGTCCTTGGTGCTGAATGCTATCCATACAGAGAAAAGGCCTGTCTTGGTGCTCAGTACTATCCATACATATATACAATCATACATACATACATACATTCCGTACCTGTCCTTGGTGCTGAAAACTATCCAAACATACAAAACAGACCTGTTCTTGTTGCTATATTTTGCACCAAAAGGCATGGACTTAAAAAATTCTCATTATATTTTACTTCTTACTTTTATTCTTATGATTTTGTAAACTTGTTGATCACAGGAATCCATGTATTCAAAACAGACCTATCCTTGGTACAGAATGCTATCCAGACAAATAGAACAGGCCTGTCTTGGTACTGAGCACTATCCATACATTCATACAAACCATACCTGTCCTTGGTGCTGAACACTAACCAAAGTGACTATACAGACCTTTTCCTTATTACTATATTTTTGCAGCACTATTGATGAATGGATTTTGATTATAATGATCTTAATATATATATAAATACACTTGTTGATCCCAGGAATCCTGGAGAAGCTGAATGACATGAACACCAAGCTTGAGGAGATCCAGAAGTCCCTGGACATGTACCTGGAGACCAAGCGGCAGATCTTCCCCAGGTTCTACTTCATCTCTAACGACGACCTTCTGGAGATCCTGGGACAGTCTCGCAACCCTGAGGCTGTAAGTAGTAGTAGTTGGTTTATTGAGTGATAAAACGTAGAAAATCAGCATTGCAGCAAAAACTGAATTTAAAACATTGCTCTTTTTACAGTCACTGTGGTTGTTACTGGTTGTGCTGAACCAAGGAAAAGTGATGACATTAGATTCTCAAAGAAGCTCTTTCGTCAGTGTGTCTATGATAATAAATGTTTTATACTTCCACTTCTGCAGAAAACTAATCTTTAGTGTTTTTAGTAACCTTTGCTGTTATTTTTACATACTGTTTTGACATGGGGAAGCTTGATTAACAGCCACAAATGCAAGGATAACTTAGTGTCCGTTGAAACTTGATTTTTACTTCAGTGCCAAAGATTGCTGCCACCATAATGAGTGATTTTGCCATTTCATAAGTTATCGCAGAGTTGAGCTTGACCCTATTTTCATAACTCCCTTTCCTGCAGGTTCAGCCTCACCTGAAGAAGTGCTTTGACAACATCAAGTCTCTGAAGACCCACAAGATCGGGGTGGGCAACAAGACAGAGGCTCAGGGCATGTCCTCCACGGATGGGGAGTATGTGGAGTTTGGGCACCCTGTGTTACTGGAGGGGCCTGTGGAGGTAGGATATATTTTTATATCAGCACATTGAAAAGATAAATGTTCTCAACACTTTACAGGAAAAGGGGTCATCTTCTACTGCTTTCACAAAAGAACTCCAACCTAACAAGTTTAAAATATGTAGTTAGTCTAAATATCATAGTCTTTTGTTATATTGTTCTCCATTGTTTTTTTCCTGTATACATACACTTGCAATTAGCTTTCACACAAGAATTTACAATAAATTTACTGTAAAAGCAATCAAATCTACTAACAAAATTCAATCATGCACCTTTGGGGGTAGTGTACACAGTAGAAAAGTTGAGCTTTAAACAGGTTAACAATGTCCAGTCATGTGATAGGTGAAGACATAATAGCAATGCATTTACCTACTTTTGATCCTTCCTTGCTAACTAATAATACACGTAAGTCATATCCCATGTACAGTCACAACAATCAAGTATACAATCATGTTAACTTTCTTTCCTGCCCTATCCAGGCCTGGCTGTGCGATGTGGAGAGGACCATGAGATGGACCCTGAAGGACCTGCTGAAACAGTGCAGGACGGCTCTCAAGAAACAAGTCAGCAAGAGGGACAAGTGGGTCAAGGACTGGGCTGGACAGGTACTGGACATCAACTTGGCACTGTTTTACTCCCTGTTATAATGTTTATTTGCCCTAGCATAACCACCTTTAAGTTAAACACACCTGATCCAGTTTTGTACAGTAATTACAAGCTTTGATCCACTCACTTGTGATAGACTAAGTACTGAATATTATTGATAAATGTGGTGGGTTCTTTAACACACTGAAAGTACAAGCTGATAGCTTTGATCCGCTTACTTGACTCTTATGGATAGGTGTCGTGGGTTCTTTTACACACTGAAAGTGTGTCTCTCCTCAAACACTGACAACATGTACATAATATCATGCTTAATTGATATTGAACCTGACACATCAGTCTTCATCCAGCTATCAAGTTATTGTCATGTTCAACACATTCTATAATAATCATCATTGATTTTGTTCTTCCCCTTTTGCAATGAAATATTACTGTCTTAAATGCCACTGATCATACAATATATTATATTCTTATGTGACATTTTGCTGTAAAACTTTCTTTCCCCCAGATGTTGATCACGTCCAGCCAGATGCAGTGGACAGCAGACGTCACCAAGGCCCTCGCCCAGACCAAGGAGCGTGGTGACAAGAAGGCCCTGAAGAGCCTGAAGAAGAAGCAGGTTAGTCTAACATTACAATACAAGAGAATAAATCTTAAACGAAATTCTATCTATACTGACCCATTCGACCACAACTAAGTCTTTCAAATAGAAACCTGGTCAGGCATCCACATGGCACAGGTAATCACCTCCAGTCACAAGCACATTAAAACAAACATCCATTTCTACATAGTTTGCCCTACCCTGTTATGAGCAACCACCATTTTTCCTCATTATCTTGAGTGATTGCTGAATCTATGTAAATTGACATTACTGTGAGGTTCTTTATAACATCTGCTAAAAATTGTACAGTGCAGCTGTGATGAAAATGCAGTCCCAAACATGACTATGCTTGTATCCCCTTATAAAGGTTCTTTGATTGATTGACACTGCTTTTGAAATGAAAAATGGAAATGAATCATACTTGTCAGAAGCACTGTGCAGACAGTCTCTTGTATATCATCTCTAAAACTTTCCGTGCCATGTCTTCTGCAGATCTCTATGCTGAACAAGTTCTCAGAGGCTATTCGCGGCAACCTGACCAAGATCCAGCGTCTGAAGATCGTTGCCCTGGTAACCATCGAGGTCCACGCCCGTGACGTGATCGAGAAGTTGATCAAGTCAGGTGTCAGCGATGTCACCGCTTTTGAGTGGCTCATGCAGCTCCGGGTCTACTGGGACAAGGTATTTAATGTGTCCTTCATTTTGTTGACCTTGAAAGTTAAAACTTGACCTTCAAAAGAATGATCAGGAATGAGATAGGAAATGGTCATAGGGGTAAATGATGTACTTGGATCACTATTGGTGTTTTGTAAGATCTTACCAACAGTAAAAGAAAACAATGTTAAAACACCCGTTTACATAACTAGTCCAACTACATTATTGCAAACACTATGGAATCAAGCAGATATATTTGCCTTTGACCTTGACAGAAACTCTAAAAGGCAGTTTCCATTTTTAACTTTCAGTATCAATGGCAGAATAATCAATTCAGTGACTATGCAGTGATATTAATGATGCTTTATTCTTGAGGTTTCCTTACTTTGTAAACTCTTTCAAATTTTTTTTGCCAGGACATCGATGACTGTGTGGTACGGCAGACCAACACCCAGTTCCAGTATGGGTATGAGTACCTGGGGAACTCTGGCAGACTCGTCATCACTCCACTCACTGACAGGTAGGGAACTTCAAGTAGAATTTTTTCTTTCTTTCAATTTGCCAAACTTCCTCTGCAATGAGTTATGACAAGGAAAGCTTTAATTTTCCAATGTACCTGCAGAGTAATTAGCCCAGATTCTGTCATGCTATCAATCTTGTTCCCTTGGGAAAGGCACTCAACCCAGGTGTAAAAATGATTACCTAACTTTGGTTGGGGAAGGTAAAAGGCAGTGGAAGAAGAAGGATGGGCCCACCTCCCAATACCATACCCTGGAAACAATGGAAAACAACCCACTGCCCCTACAGCCTTAAAAATTCTACGAGACTACCTTTACATTTTAACTTGCAATAGTGAAAGACTGCATACTTGTTTTTCTCCAGATGCTACATGACCCTGACCACAGCACTCCACCTGCACCGTGGAGGCAGTCCTAAAGGCCCAGCCGGGACAGGCAAGACGGAGACTGTGAAGGACTTGGGCAAGGCCCTGGGGGACTACGTCATCGTGGTGAACTGTTCCGAGGGTCTGGACTACAAGTCTATGGGCAGGATGTTCTCAGGACTGGCACAGGTGGGCTACAACTACTATCATCCTAAATATGCAAGACTTTATTAATGTAAGACATGCTGGTGTTATCAAAGGTAAGGTTTAGTGATGATCCCAGTCTAGAAGGATTGTGTTAAGAGTTGTCATGCAGTTGTTTCTTGGAGACTGAATATTTGCAAAAATTTTCAAAGGATCTTTTAATGCTAATTGACTTTATTTGTTGTGAAACATATATCATGTAAGAAGTATACCTACATTGCATATGGCCAGGATGTATAATTTTTTTCCTTATTCATACTATAGAATGCAAGTGTGACCTTCCTAGCAATTTCTGTACTTGACTAAGTTTTTTGTTCTAAGAGTCAAAATGTAACAGATAGCACATAAATTTTCTTTTTCCAGACTGGAGCCTGGGGCTGTTTTGATGAGTTTAACCGCATCAACATCGAGGTGCTGTCCGTGGTGGCACAGCAGATCCTGTCCATCCTGTCAGCGCTGGCCGCAGGGTCGCAGAGGTTCGTGTTCGAGGGGCGAGAGATCAACCTGATCTGGTCCTGTGGCATCTTCATCACCATGAACCCTGGTTAGTAACCATTCATCATTAAGTTAAGATAAGTTGCCTGTGCATCTGAAACAGGTGCTTAAGGTGACTCCCATCTTCATGTCTGTAGCCCTTGGGCCACACATTTGTGCAAGCTACTACAGCAGGGGGCTAGTCCGCTGGTAGTGATGTGTGTTAAACTCCCATACACTTCCTTACTAGTGCTGAGTGCTACGTAAAGATAGCAACATGTACATGAATTTTAAAGCCTTTGGTATGACTTGCCTGCGGTTCGAACTCACAACCTGCCAAATGCAAGGCTAACACTCTACCCACTTGGCCAGTGCATTCATCGTTACTATTCAATAAAAAAAATCAACTAGAGTTCGGGGACCTCATACCTCCATGAAATATTTATTGCTTTTTTGTGGATGGTATGTATGTTTTTAGTTGGTTGTATTTGAGAGTAAAAGTTATATATGTTATGGGAAAGAAGTGGTGTAATCATTTAAATATCGCAAACGGGAACAAAATATAGGTGCGAAAACCACAGACAGTAACAACTCATTTTCCAAGACAGGCATTATGTTCTACATACTGGGTAAAATCGCAACTGTATGCTTTGTCCTAATATGACATATAACAAATTCAATAATGAAATACAAGAAATACAATACAGGATACAAACAACCAAAAGGACATGAAATATCCGTCAACCAATACCTACATGTAGGATACGGGGACAAGTTGATGCCCGATATATAATAATGCAAGTACTTACCAACACAACATCAGCATAAGCCACGCGGAGCACAAAATCTAACAGCGCAAACGAAGAATAACACACCAGGTCCCCAAAGGCACAAGTGGCTAAATACAAAATAATTTATCATATTCAAATTGTCCAGCATCGGGAAACAGTTGCCCAGCATCGGGAAACAGTTGCTTTAAGGAGTTAAATGTTACATTACCCTAACCAGTTGCTATACGCAACAACTTTTCAGATAAGGGATTACCTAACACATCCACATATTAGATATGTAATACATCCAATTACATACTAACGAAACGTCCGCGTAATGCAAGGCGCACCACAAAACATCTAACAACACAAACGAAATATAACATACTGTGTCCCCAAACGCACAAGTACATACAGGCAATTTATTATCACAATCAAAATTGTCCGCCTCCCAAAACAGATGTTCTAAAATGTTGGGCTGGGCAAACAGCGGGTCTAATTAATGTGCCAACTGTTACAAATATTTCAAACAGTCCTAAGCAGACATAAATAAAACTACTGGGGGTTCCCCAAACAGCTGTCATAGAAATCACCTCACTATCTGCTTGCAGCTAAGCCCATTAACAAACACATAAAGCACGATGCTTGTTCCAATATATCTCAAATATAGGGGTGATTTCTGATATTATTACATCAATTATAACGACGGATACGGCTCCCAAAATCTCATCGATTCGAGCTTTTATCACACCCCACCAACACAACAAGTATGAAACCAATCCATCCAGCCGTTCTTGAGTAATCTTGTACACAGACAGAGACACATAACACACCCCACCAACACAACAAGTATGAAACCAATCCATCCAGCCGTTCTGCAGTAATCTTGTACACAGACAGAGACACATAACACACCCCACCAACACAACAAGTATGAAATTTAAACCAATCCACCCAGCCGTTTATGAGTAATCTTGTACACAGACAGCCAAAACTCGGGATTCCCCAAACAGCTGTCATAGAAATGACCTCACTATCTGCTTGGAGCTAAGCCCATTAACAAACACTTAAAGCACGATGCCTGTTCCAGTATATTACAATTATAGGGGTGATTTCTGATACGTGCATCGTTTCACGACTGTGTGCAGGCACACCAAACAGTATGAGAATATCGCAAACGGGACATCAACTGTAGTTGCGATAATCACAGACAGTAACGACTCATTTTCCAGGACAAGCAATATGTCATACATATTAGGTAAAACCGCAACTGTATGCTTTGTCATAATATCACATACGAGAAAACCAAGGAACCAACGTGCATCGTAGGACGACTGTGAACACCGGGCACACCAAACCATATATCAATATCGCAAACGGGAACAAAATATAGGTGCGAAAACCACAGACAGTAACCACTCATTTTCCAAGACAGGCATTATGTTCTACATACTGGGATAAATCGCAACTGTATGATTTGTCATAATATGACATATGACAAAAACACTACTGCAATACAAGAAATACAATACAGGATACAAACACATCATCAACACAACCAAAAGGACATGAAATATCCGACAACCAATACCTACATGTAGGATACGGGGACAAGTTGGTGCCCGATATATAATAATGCAAGTACTTACCAACACAACATCAGCATAAGCCACACGGACCACAAAATCTAACAGCGCAAACAAAGTATAACACACCAGGTCCCCAAAGGCACAAGTGGCTAAATACAAAGTTATTTATCATATTCAAATTGTCCAGCATCGGGAAACAGTTGCCCAGCATCGGGAAACAGTTGCCCAGCATACTAACGAAACTTCCGGGTTACGCAGCTCAAAACAGATGTTCTAGAATGTTGGGCTGGGCAAACAGGGGCACTAATGTGCCAACTGCTACAAATATTTGAAACGGTCCTAAGCAGACATAAATAAAACTAATGGGGGTTCCCCATACAGCTGTCATAGAAATCACCTCACCATCTGCTTGCAGCTAAGCCCATTAACAAACACATAAAGCACGATGCCTGTACCAATATATCTCAAATATAGGGGTGATTTCTGACATTATTACATCGATTATAACAACAGATACGGCTTCCAAAATCTCATCGTTTCAAGCTTTTATCACACCGCACCAACACAGCAAGTATGAAACCAATCCATCCAGCCGTTCTTGAGTAAACATCTACACAGACAGAGACACCTAACAGAAAATATAACCTCCATTCCATGACATTTCATGGAGGTAATAATCCTTGTAGTGTAACTGTAACTTTAAACTTGCAACCACCAGTGCTTTGAGGTTAAGACACTGAATGTCAACTACTTGTACTGTCTCCCAGGCTATGCCGGCCGTACTGAGCTGCCAGACAACCTGAAGTCCATGTTCCGCCCCATATCCATGGTGGTTCCTGACTCTGGTTATATCGCTGAGATCACCCTGTTTGGGGAGGGCTTCAGCAACACCAGGGTGAGTCTGGGCAAGAGTAGAGGCTTGTCATTGATATCATAGTAATAATTTGAATCCGCAGCAGCAGTATACTAGAATGTTTAAGATATGTGCACTGAAGTGCAAATGATGTTAAATAAGAACTCTGTATAGATGGACATACATGTACAATGCTTGGAGATAGACCCAAACAGAACAGTGAAGCTCAATTGTTTTTATGCAGAAAGCGTTACTGTATTACACAAAGTTTTGCTTTGATTTTCAGTATCTTATTACTAATCTACACCATGATGTGTGACTCTGAATCATTTCTGTTTTCATATCTTGTAAATTTTCCTAATAAAGTAATTTCATTTTTTCCCCTGTTGAACATACTAGAGGCTTTTAGTAACTTTTACATCTTTGACAAACTTGCCAGCTCATTAATGAAATCTAGGGACACCTAATATATGATTTTAACCATGGCTATCTACTGCTCTACCCAGGTCCTTGCTAAGAAGGTGCAGACTCTGTACTCCCTGGCTGTGCAGCAGTTGTCCAAACAGGACCACTATGACTTTGGTCTCCGTGCGCTGGTGTCCGTGCTGAGGTATGCTGGCAGGAAGAAGCGGGCCAACCCAAACATGCCTGACGAGGAGGTAAGAGTTTGTTTTCTTTAAATCAGTTTGGCTGTGAAAGTATCAACCTGTATGTGGATGGTGTTCAGCTACAAGAACAGGCATATTTACCTATGTGTGGATGGTGTTTAATACCAAGGATGTATATATTTAATTGTGTGTGGATGGTGTTTAGCACCAGGGAGTGTTCAGCACCAAGGACATGTATATTTCCAAGTGTGTGGATGGTGTTCAGTACCAGGGACCAGGTATGGTTACCTGTATGTGAAGGATGTTCAAGACCAAGGACAGGTGTGTACAGCACCAAGGACAGGAGTCTTTATCCATATATATGGGATACTGTACTGTCTTTAAATGGTGAATGTATGATATGAACTTCTGTGTTTACTATGAAACCTGACACCACTGTGTTGATTATCAAATACAGGTTCTGATTATCTCCATGAGGGACATGAACTTGGCCAAGCTGACCTCAGTTGACCTTCCCCTCTTCAACTCCATTGTGTCTGATTTGTTCCCAGGGGTCGACCCACCCGCCATCGACTATGGCAAGGTAGGTTCCTGTTTGTTTTTGTTGTTTTTATCTTAGGTGTACATGTACATGTAGAATGGTTTATTTCAGATCTCTAAAAACAACCTAGTTGAAGTAGATTTCTCAGACTTTTTGGAATTAGAACCAATAAAAGAATGAGCAAAATATCCATACTATGGCTAGAATATCCAAAACCTTTGAGGTTAACAAACTCATGTACATGGAAAACAAGGTCTTTTAGTGCTACACACAGCAATATCTATGATGAGTTGGCATATGTGAAGATAGAGAGTATGGAAAGATGACTTAGTACTAAAGGGCTGGTAGGTTTCATCTATCCATACCGCCATAACCTTCTGGAAGGGCAGTGAGGGACATCAAAGAATGATCGCTAAAAGTGACATACAATTAGTTGACTGAGAAGATGACGGTCTTGAGGGTATGCATAATTGCCTGTTTGCAAAGTGGACTAAATATATACAACTTCATGCACTTTTTTGTCTGGTGATTTCTTTCCAGTTTAAACAAGCCATAGACGCCGAGCTGAAGGCTGCCGGCCTGCAGAACATCTTCTTCACCACCCAGAAGATCATCCAGCTGTTTGAGACCAAGAACTCGCGCCACTCCACCATGATCGTGGGCAAGACGGGCAGTGGGAAGACCGTGACGTGGCGCATACTGCAGGCGACCATGGGCAGGATGAAGAAACAGGGAGATGCTCAGTTCTCCTGTGAAAATGTCAAGGTTTGTATGTTCATATAGTGGTGTTGGTTGCAGAGGGGGGTTACAATGTAGCTACAAAGAATGGGGTTAAGAAGTCACAGGCTTGATTTGTGGCTGGACATTTTTTAGTCCTTGGGAGCTCAGCATGTCTTCTCTCACTCTAGCCAGGTGTAAATGAATTCCTGGCTTTGGTTGAGGTGATTAAAAGTTGCATATGGATGATGGAAAGGGCTAGGCTCTGTCTTCCAGTGCTGTGTCCAAGACATTGTGGTTTAGTTACAACAAAGTGGGGTTGTAAAACAGTGACATTGATAACCACAATTTCTTCAGCCTTATAATACATTGTCACTTTCTATGCCATATCACTCCTGTTGTCTCTTAACATATGGTTGCAATTTCAATCATGGAAGTCCAAATTTATTGTCACTTTCCCTGCCATATACATGTTATGCATAGACAATTTAAACTTTATTATCTTCAGACGTATCTTTTATGTTAACTAATTACTGTCTCTTTTAGGACTATCCCATCAACCCCAAGGCCCTGTCCCTGGGTGAGCTGTACGGAGAGTTTGACCTCAACACCAACGAGTGGACAGACGGGGTTCTGTCCAGTGTTATGAGACTGACCTGTGCTGGTAAGTACACTTGTCTATAAAATAGAACTGTTTGGTCATTGGTCATTGGTAATCCAATCAAGCATTAGGCTGTTATATCGATGAAAGTTAGACATCCATGTAGTAAGATATGCTAAATAGCAATTACTCAAGCAGCTGGATATGATCTTGACTGTTTCCAAAATCATGTCCAGTTACTTGAGTAATTGTTATTTGATGTATTAGGCTGTTATGTTCCTAAGAATGTGGGCAAGAAAACTGGATCACCTCTACCCTTCTCAATGTATGTGTACTGTTTTGTTTAGTAGTACCTATTTACATACTTACCTAAAATGCTCCTTTTGGGAGTGTGGATCTCCAGCATGTTGCTGTTTGCCTATGTCTGTCCTGTACCAATTAAAGAAGCCCTTGATAAATCATATAAATGACTAGTTAGATCCCAATGACCTCAATTGCTAACCCCACCTCACCCATTATGGACCTTTCCTTGGTGCTGAAATCTGGGATGTCATGCCTTTTTCGAATTTTCCATTCACACAAAATGCTTCCTTTGCACTGATGTTATTTCCAGATCATCAGTTTGAAATTCATAATTGTTTCTCCTGCTCTATTAAGATGTATTTTGTAATGTTTCTTTAATGTACACTAGATGAGAAGGTTGACCAGAAGTGGATTTTGTTTGATGGTCCGGTGGACACCTTGTGGATCGAGAGCATGAACTCTGTCATGGACGACAACAAGATCCTGACCCTCATCAATGGAGAGAGGATCGGCATGCCTGATCAGGTAGGTTATCGAATAGTGTTTAACATTAAACTGTTGTTAGCTACATGTATATCAGTCAGGACATAGTCTCAGACAAATATCCACTATCACAACTTGTCCTAATGGATGTAACATAAATGTAACTGTGGAAAGCCAGTGACTTCAACTGTAATCACATTGAAGGTGTACCAATATAGAAAAATGTCACATAATGTAGGGAAAAGATTCACCTTATATCCCTGCTGCTCCGTTGTAAAGATACTAGAAACAATCAGCACTGTAAGAACTGATGCTATATTGCTTTACATGTATGATATTACAGTGCATAACAAACTGCCTAAATAAAACAAATTCTGTGAAAGACTATACTGTTAGTAATATTCTTCAGGTAAGTCCTAAATTGTTGTTAAGTTATAGAAGTTGCCATATAATTAATGTGCACACTTGTTGTGCAATAATAAAGTTATGACACATGTTACCCGTACTCTCCTGTAGGTGTCCCTGTTGTTTGAGGTGGAGGACCTTGCCGTGGCCTCCCCTGCAACTGTCAGCAGGTGTGGCATGGTGTACAACGACTACAACGATCTCCGATGGAAACCCTATGTCGACTCATGGCTAGAAAAGAGAACGCAAAAGGTATGGCTTAAATCCAGAAGGATTGTATACAAGATGAAATTTTACCATTTTCATTGGTATAACTTTAACAAAAAGGCATCACTCAAGAGAAGTTGACAAAACTTCCCCACCAATTTTAAAGTCTGCAGGAAGAAGAATGTCAATATGAAAAACCATGAAAGGTATTATTGCCATTATAGATAAGAGATTTTCATTATTATTATACCGTTGTACATTGCAACAATAATCAATTTCAACATGGGATTACAAGCTTATAAGGAAGAGTGGTAAACTTAATTTTTCAATGTTTTACAGCAATCTGTGGAGCACCTTCAGCGGCTGTTCGACAAGTATGTGAACCAGGTTCTGGAGTTCCGCAGGACACAGTGTAAGGAGCTGGTCACCTCATCTGAGCTGAACGTCGTGGCCTCTCTGTGCAGACTGCTGGATTCACTGGCAACGGAGGAGAATGGGGTATGCAGTTTGATGAGATATTCTATCTATTTTTCTCTCGATTAGTCCCGTAGCTTGTAGTAGCTGTAGGGACAGTATGTCGGTTCACAAATGTTCTTCAAGCCCGACGCCTATTTATGAGTTATGGCATTTTATGAAGGTAGAATCATAAGTGATCATTGTGTTCAGGATAGAGAGTTTTATTTTTGTTTCAGTTTTGATTCCTCAGGCTATCATTCTTGTTCGATTTATTCAAAATATTAAAAATCAATGAAAATGGTAAATTTCTATCAGTAAATTGGAATCTCTGGTATGTAAATGGAATGATACAGAGTGCCTCTATATGCTGCTCTTATGTTTTCCTCTTGTAAAGTCCCATCACTCTATTCTTTACAAGGCTCTAAAGCATTTACAAAATGTTAGGGGTTGGAGCCTAAAGTGCATGTTTTTTGGTCAAAATGATAAAAGAAATCAATGTAAGTCATGTTTGCCTTTTTCAGGTGAACCCACATGACAGTGACAACTATGGTCGCATGATCGAGCTGTGGTTCATGTTCTGTCTCATCTGGTCCATCGGTGCCACGGTGGACGAGGACGGCAGGAAGAAGATGGACAACTACATCCGGGAGCTGGAGGGGTCCTTCCCAAATAAGGACACCATCTACGAGTACTACGTGGACCCCAAGAACAAGGTGTACAGCCACTTTGAGGACAAGCTGCCTCGAGACTGGAGATACAACCCCGCGTATGTATAAAATATCTTGAAGTTCTTCTTTTAAGCTTGTCTTCACTGACAAAGATTGGATTTGATGGCTGTGGAGATGGTATATAACATGTTGCAAAATGAAATTATCATATTTGCCCCATCAGTCAAGTAGGCAAGGAGACTGTCTTCCTCTTGACTTTACTTGCTTTTTTGGTGGTGGGTTAACAAACAAGTCTGTAGTTTGCTTGACAGGAGAAGCTAGAATCTGTAGGGTAGTGTTTATAAGATAGCCAGTCTTTCGATATCCCATCATGCAGATTGCTATCTGAAGAACAGTTTACAAATTTTGTGTGCTAAGTGTGCTAGATGCTTTTAGAAAAGGCATTCAACAGTTCTTATGACAAGATATTTGCTTAACAGAATTTCTATTCACACAGCTTTCTTCATCCACATCTTAAAGATTGTGCCTTGTATCTTTTACCAACTTGTATCAATCAACTGGCATCTATTTCTTAACAGTACGCCATTCTACAAGATCATGGTGCCAACAGTGGACACAGTACGGTATAACTTCCTAGCTGCGGTCCTGTTGGACAAGGGGAACCCTGTCCTGCTGACTGGACCAGTCGGCACAGGGAAGACATCTGTGGCACAAAATGCACTGGCTCAACTGGACTCCAAGAAGTACAACATCCTCACTGTCAACTTGTCTGCTCAGGTCAGGGTTTGAAAGTGATTTTTTTTTTAAGGCATACATGTGCATGATTATGACTTCAAAGCAGATTTGACTTCATTTTTGGATATTTGTAAATTGTAACAGCTCTTTGAAGACAACAAACTTTTAAACGTAAAAAATGAATCACCACCCCTGCAAATTGAGTGAAAATGATTTTAATGCTTTTTGTCTTTGGGCAGGTAGAGGAGTAAGTAAATTGCTTTTCATTCATTTTTTTCATGCCTTTCTTTCTGTACCGGTTTTTATTAAAAAATGCTGGGCTTCTTCCCTTTTCCTATCACGAGTCAAGAGTAATGCTGTTCTTATTATACTGATTGTGACCAATTCAGAAGTTCTGAACATGTGCAGCAAGTGTTAAAGAACTGTATTCTGATTTTTTCCAGACGTCATCCAACAACGTCCAGGACATCATAGAGAGCAGAGTAGAGAAGAGAACCAAGGGAGTGTACGTCCCCATCGGAGGGAAGAAACTCATCACCTTCATGGATGACTTTAACATGCCTGCCAAGGATCTGTTCGGCTCCCAGCCACCGCTGGAGCTCATCCGACAGTGGATCGACTACAGCTTCTGGTACGACAGGGAAAAACAGACGGTGAAATATGTGAAGGTAAATTTTTTTACATCTGTGTTTGGAGGGTTTTGTTCTCATTTGTTTGCTTGCTTGTATGGCCATAGATAATTGAATGCAGTAGAATTGCTGGTTTTCAAATGATAGGCTTTTTGGAAACAGATAGTTGATTATAATTTCAGGGTTTTGGAAAGGTCCCATAATAGGTTGTCTCATTTCCTGCTTCCAATTTTCTACTATGTGACTGTGTATATGTCTGTTGTCTTATAAGACCTGTAGGGAACATTCATTAATAGGCAGAATTGGAAAGAAATTCACAATATGCCCTTTCTGCTGTATTTACTTTGAACATGTTTAAGAAGAAAGCTACCCTCTACACATGATTTAAAATGCATGAAATATCAATTTATCAAGATCTGGGCTTTGTAAGGACTAATTCTTATGACTTACTTGCTGCTTTGTCTGCCGTCCACAGGACATGTTGCTGATGGCATCCATGGGTCCCCCTGGAGGAGGCCGGACCAACATCTCCGGCCGACTGCAGAGCAGGTTCAACATGATCAACATGACCTTCCCAAGTGTAGGTTTCATCTTCCTACCAAGCCTATCAGTACCTACTCAATAATGATTGTTTAAGTCAGACTATGATACTACCACCAAGCTACATGTACTAGTCAACTTTTTCCTGTGATCGTAGTATTAGTAGTTTGGTGGTTAGTGGAACTACCTCTGGAACTAGATGCCATGAGTTCAATTCCGGCTGTGCCATTCACCCAACATGCACGCAACATGAACGCTACTTTCCTTTGACAGAATGCGAACGGTGCTCAGTGTGCATTGTGCAAAAAGAGCTGTAAGAAACTGTATATAGCTTGTGTCTTCTCTGTCATGACCAGTATAAGAGTAGCTCTTCATTGAGCTTCATAGATCAATATCACTTTTTTTCCACATTACAGGAGTCCCAACAGAAGCGAATCTTCGGCACAATGATCAACCAGAAACTCCAGGACTTTGAAGAAGACGTGAAGCCGATCGGTGACGTCATCACCCAGGCCACCCTGGAGGTGTACGAGTCTGTGGTGGAGAAGTTCCTCCCCACCCCCGCCAAGATCCACTACCTCTTCAACCTGAGAGACATCTCCAAGGTACTACAGTAACTGTAAATGGTTTTGAGTTTGCAGGGATTCAGTTTTGCAGAGGGGAAAGAAGACATTAGCAATGTTTGAAATTTTCAGTTGAAAGTAAATCAGGGAGACATGCTAGCGGCATGATAAGTTTGTGGGAAGAACTAAGAAAAACTAATTGCAACTCATCATAGTGTATGAGGAACCAAAGTGTTTCAAAACATCAGATGTATGTATAGGGAGGAGGCAAAATGGACAAACAATCATGGTTTATAAAGCAAGATTATGGTTCATCAGTTTCAGTTCAGTTTATTTATTTATCCAGGAAAATACATCGCCTATTGGCGCTTTTCAATACCTCCTGGGGGGCCGGGAGACCCCAACATAAAATAACACAAAATCACAACAACTGAATCAAAATTGAAATCAAAGGTCAAACTTAAATAACTAAACGTCAGGTGTCAACTATTTACAATACAAATAACTCAGGATAACTTAATATAATGATGGTAGTAATAATAACAATAATAACACATTCAGGCAGTGGATCAACTTAAAATCAAAGTAACGAAAAGTGGAATTTGCATATCAATGTGTCGCTGGTCGGGCAGTGTTTGTTTCAAAGTCGATTTGCAAATGAAAAATAACAGTCAGAAGAGAACATAAATGTCAGTCTTAGCATCAAAACATAATACAGAAATCAAACAAAAGGATCCACTGTGATATGACAGGAACTAAAGTTAAAATATATACAATCAGAATCCTTTAGTCCTGGTACAATCGTTTAAACTGTGACAGTGTCCTCGTAGATCTTAATTGGGACGACAGGGAATTCCAGAGCACCGCCCCTGAGTATGAAAAAGCTTTCTTTCTATATTCAGATTTAGCTTTAGGCAGCAGGAGTCCACCTTGTGATCTAAGACGGGTATTATGTGTGTGTATTTCTGAGAGTTGGGAGAACAATGCAGTAAGATGGGGAGGGGTCATGCCGTTAAGTGCCTTGAAAACGAGCGTTGCCTTACTTCTTTTATGTACATCAACTATTTGGACCCATCCAAGACTACGTAAGACGTTTGATGTAGAAGTATGGCGATCGTACCCCATGATCACGCGACCAGCTCTAGTTTGGAGTTTCTGTAGTTTATCCAGACTTCCTTTACCCCCTTGATCCCAGACAGTGCTGCAATACTGTATGTGTGGGAGAAATAGGGCTTTGTAAATTGTAAGCAACGCCTCTCTATCCAGGTAGTGTTTAAGGTACTTCATTATTCCGATTATTTGAGCTAGCTTCTTGTTAAGATGATCACAGTGATCATGCCACTTTAACATGTTGTCAATAATGACTCCAAGATACTTGAATTTATCAACTTGGTCAAGAGTAGTGCCAGCTAAAGTAATATCTAATTCAGTGTTAATGTCGTTTGCTCTTGACGAACCCACTAACATCGTTTTACATTTCGTGGGGTTTAACGACAATTTGTTAGCCGCAAACCACTGGGAAAGTCTGGCTGAGTCGCTCTGGATGGCCTGCTCAATTGCCTGTACATTGCGTGCCGCGAAGTAAATTATCGTATCGTCGGCATACAGTGCAATCTTACAGAGTTGCATGCAATTTGGTAAGTCATTCACATATATGATAAACAGAAGTGGGCCTAATATTGACCCTTGAGGGACTCCGCAGGTGACATTGATAGCTGAGGATAGAACTGAGTTAATGCATGTATGTTGTATCCTCCCAGTCAAGTATGACTGGAACCATTTGCAAGCCATGTCATCTGCACCGTATTGTTGGAGTTTACGTACCATTATGTTGTGGTCAAGGGTATCGAAAGCTCGAGACAAGTCACAAAATACCACTCCGGTTAATTCCCTCTTGTCAATAGAGCTTACCCACTCCTCAATCACCGAGTGAAGCGCTGTCTCACAAGAGTGTTTCTTTCTGAACCCAGACTGGTACTGTGTTAAGAGTCTATTTTGGGTCAGATACTGATATAGTTGATTGTGGACAGCTCTTTCAAGTATTTTGGATACCCCAGATAAGAGTGATACAGGGCGATAGTTGCCAGGATTTGTTTTGTCTCCTTTCTTATGGATTGGGACGATTTTGGACTGCTTCCAACTTTTCGGGAAGTGACCAATCATCAGGGAGTTGTTGAACAGTCTTGTCAGAGGAGGACCAAGTATGTGCGCTCCAAGTTTTAAAAGCTTGTTATCAAAACTGTCTATCCCAGTGGCTTTTCCAACTTTGAGCGTGGATAACTGGTTCACAACAAAAGAGTCCGTGATAGGAGTAAAGGCAAACGTGCTAACAGCTTTGTTAACAAACTGTAAAGGAGAGAACTGGGAAACAGTACTTGAGATAGACTGATACAAGTCATGCACGACTTTATGGAAGAATTCATTAAAACATTCTGCTATTCTGTTACTGTTGGTGATATTCTGACCATCATATTTAATACAAGTGATAGCGTTAGCCGTTGTTCTTGGAAGCAGGTTTCGGATAGCCTTCCATAGACCTGCTTTGCCTCTTTCAGTCCCTTCCATAATTGATTTTGTGGCATGATCTTTCTTGGCCTTACGACATATGTAGTTAACCTGGTTTTTCATAGTCTTGTATTCAGCCATGTCATGGGTACTACCTGAGCGTTTGGCCTTCTTGTACAGGTGATCCCTAATAGAAATCAGCTTACGTATGTCATTAGTTAGCCATGGAGCAGGCGTCCCTTTGACTTTGAGCTTCTTTAAGGGAGCATGCACATTTACAGCACTGTTTAGAAGGTCTTCCCAAGCTGTCAGCTGCTCATCTACAGTTGGAAAGTCTTCTATAATGTGCCATGGTACCTGTGCTAGGTCACGGAGAAAACTCTCCTCGCTGAAATTTTTGTAGTTTCTTCTTTTGATTACAGTTGGTTGAGACCTGGTATTGTTAACTCTGTGGTAAGTAAAAACCATCGCATGGTCGCTAAACCCCCCTTCGTAGGTACCATAATTGTGCAGGTGTGATTTCTCGTTTGTAAGGATAACGTCAATACAAGTGCTGGACGTGTCCGTTTCTCTTGTTGGAGTAGTTATTACGTTATCAAGTTGATGTAACATACAAGAAAAACGTAACTTGCCGATAGGACCTGAGTTTTCAGTCACTAATGAATCACAGTTTAAATCCCCCATTATCATTATTTCTTTATCCTCACTCCCAACATTGTCCATACATTCATCTAGTTTGTCAAAAAAGTTGTGGTTGTCGGTAGGGGGGCGGTACATGCTGCACACTAGAGGGTGGCATAAGCTCAGCCCAGACCGCCTCAAGGCCAGGAATTTCAAGGTCAGGGCGGGCTTTAAAAGGGATCTGGTTAGAAATGTAGAGAGCAACACCGCCTCCGTGCCTTGAACCACGGTCGCGTCTAAGTGTATTGTAACCACCTATCGACACGAGACCATCAGTGATTGTGTCGTCCAACAATGTTTCTGTCACAGCAAATACATCTGCCTTACTGTAGTCTAAGAAAGCTTCTAGCTGGGCTTTCTTTCTTACCAGGCTGCGGATGTTTTGGTGGGCAAACAAAAGACCCTTATGATCAGATTTAACAGGTGCATCTTCACTAACTGTAAAGAAATTCTCAGGGTCAAGAGAAAGAGAGTCACCATCTACAACATCTGGCATAGCAGAGCATTTACGACAAATCCAGTTATCTGTCATGTTGTTTACATCAGTTACAAATGCACAAGTGGTGTGAAACCGGGTTTCACATAAGTCACAAGAAATGCCATTTCCTACCCTTTTCAAACACAGTCCACACGGGAACCTTGCAGTCCTAGGTCCGGGGTTTGGGGAGACATCGCCAGACAACAGTATCGCCAGGCAGGAGAGCAGATTCAAAACTTGTCTGACGTTTCTTGTTCCAGATGCCGACGGTGACAGGAGTCTCAGTCCGTACAAACCAGGATTCACTTTTGCGTTGCACTTGCAGGTTTTCAGTGTCATCCAGTTTCCAGTTTCAACATCTACTTTGTTTAGAGTCTTTTCCCAGCTGGGAACAGTCGCAGGGCGCGGCAGAACCGCCAGGAGTAACACGATTGCAAACAAAGCCCTGGGGATGCCTAGCACGACAGTGCCCCTCACAACAGTAGAGATAACTCGAATGATAAACATGATTTAGACAAAGTTAGAACTTGCTAAAACATTTCAAAGGCTGTTACAAATATTTCAAGTATAGAGACGAATGGTCGAAACTACAACCCAAGATGGATATTTTCTTCCCCTTATCTAACTGTCTAAAACTGACCAAAACAAGACAAAAAAGTTAATGGAGACCAAGAAAGAATACTTATCTATACAACAGTGAAGAATTTGGTCTCGGATGACAAAATTTCAGAGCGATTTACAGCAGATTGGAGGTAAGAATTTGGCAGGGAATCAAATAGCAGCCATCTTGGTTCACATTGATATGCAAATCATCAATGAATATTTTTAAAAGCAGAAGTATGCATGATGAGAATATTGCACAGATAGTTTTGGGTGTTCTCAGATCTTACAAAAGATGATATTAAAGACAGATGTACATTGTACTTGCCACTTGCAGTTGTTACCTTCTGTGCATCATTTTAAAGCATACTTTTGAAAAAAAACATCCTAGGTTTTCCAAGGCCTGTTGCGAGCCCACCGGGACTTCCACGACACCAAGCAGGCGATGACGAGACTCTGGATTCACGAGTGTTTCCGTGTCTTCTCCGACCGCCTGATCGACACGGACGACATGCAGACCTACGTGGACATGCTGAGTGAAAAGCTGGGCTCCCTGTTTGATGTCACCTACCACTCCATCTGTCCCAACAAACAGCCTCCCATATTTGGTATATATCATGACCATTGTCAGTCAGTTCCCATATTTGGTTAAAACAACCACCCATTTTTTGTAATTGAAGGTTCTCTGATATTACAGAGAATTTTGATAGTCTCATAGCTCATTAGGCAACTTTTTAAAAGGAAATTGAAAATGCAATGAAAGGGAAGTGCTTATGGAATATGAACAAATGGAAAACATGCAGGGTAGCTTCTTTGAAATGGGTATAATAGATAATAATCATGTTCCTTTTTACAATGTTAAATAATAATCTTAGTAATACTGGCATATGCAATGTAGCAAACCAGTAATAATCTTTGCTATATTCCTTCAGGTGACTTCCTGAATGACAAGGGTGTGTATGAAGACATGACGGACATCAAAGCCCTGAAGAAGTACATGGAGGACCAGCTGGAGGATTACAACAACACCCCAGGCTGGATAGCCATGGACCTGGTCCTCTTCAGGGATGCCATGGAACATGGTAAAGATTTGAGTATTGCTATTTGGTGCATGGTAAAGATATGTATCAAGCTGTCAAAGACATTAATTTTTCTACTTTTTAGTTTGATAACTGTCACAGAAGATTTGTATCAAGCTGTCAAAGAAAGTATTTTTTTTCTCCTATTTAGTCTGATAACTATTACAACATGCAGGAAGATTTGTAGATAAGCCTCAAGGTTTAATACAATTATTGTGACCTTTTTGACATATTAAATTTGTCAGTTGAAAATTCATTTATCTGAGTATGAATGATGTTCAGTTAGTCACATTTCTTCCACAACATTAAAACAACTTATGCTGTCTGAAATTTCTGACTCATTTAGAGAATATATGGTCAATAGCTTATTTCTGACTATACTAGCCGACAACCGCCAGAAGTGGAAAACTCTTGTGGACAGACAGACTGCCCCTACGGCCACCAGCCACGGGACTGAAGTCAAAGTTGAGAAGTCGCTTATTTTGAATATTATGTACCTGAATGTCTAACCTTCATTAACACATGTTTTGTGTATCCTTTGTCCTGCAGTGTCCCGTATTGTGCGTGTGATCCGGCAGCCCAGAGGTAACATGTTCCTGGTGGGTATCGGAGGCAGCGGCAGACAGAGCCTGTCCCGCCTGGCCTCCTACATCTGCGAGTACCAGGTCTTCCAGATCGAGGTCACGCGGCACTACAGAAAGGCAGAGTTCAGAGATGGTGAGCGTCACTAAACAAAATCTGATCTATAAGCAAACTTAAAACATTCCTGAAGAGTATTTTTGTGAAAAACAACTCAACCTGTAAAGGCATGCTTTTAGGAATGATCAAATATTGAATTTTGTGTAGTGATTGGTTGTCACTTTTGTTAATGTTGTTTCTGGTTTGGTTTGGTTTTGGTTTGTATCCATGAAGGGCCTAACAGACTTGTCAGCATGTGATGCAATGGTGTTTGACCAAGATTCATATGATCATTTCAAATATGATATGAATAAGAATACAACAATGACAGCCCTCCTCAGCCAACACTGGCATGCGGCAAAGATGATGATGAAAATGAAAATGAATATGGATTGTGCTGGCAGTTAGTGCAAAATATGTTCTCATTTTGCTCTTATTATAATTATAATTGTGATACCTTAAGCCGAAAAAGCATGACTTTGAACACTTATATATAATGTTTCTTGTCATCTTGTTAATGAGATCTTGCCTTCCCCAGACCTGAAGCGGCTGTACTGGATGGCCGGAGTGGAGAACAAGCCGACCGTCTTCCTGTTTGTGGACACGCAGGTTGTGGAGGAATCCTTCCTGGAGGACATCAACAACATCCTGTCCAGCGGAGAGGTCCCCAACCTGTACAAACCTGACGAGTTTGAAGAGGTTTGCCTCCCCATGTTGTCCTTTTGGTCACTCTTTTAAATGTTTTCAGAACTTTATACAATTATACGTCACAACAGGTTCTGAAACTATATTTTGTAAAGATTAAAGGATTTTAAATTTTACTTAGCACAAGAATTTGGATTCTGCAAATGCTGAAAAAAATTTTGTCTAGAGCATAGGAACTGCACACTGCATGCTTTTGAAGCTGGTGTGTTATGCCGAAGGGCGGTGATACAGGCTATTTAGATACAGATACTGATACAGATGCTTCATGGCTTCACCCACGCAGTAATGTCAATTGTAAGGGGTACACACTAAGAGCTTGTCACTATTTGACTAGGTCCGGAACAACTTGACGGAGGCAGCAAAGAAGGACGGCATCCAGGACACCCCGGAACAGATGTTTGCCTACCTGGTGGAGAAGGTCCGCAACAACCTGCACGTTGTGCTGTGCATGAGCCCTGTGGGAGAGCCTTTCAGGTTAGTACTGAGAACGGCATTAGCCAGAATTGATAGACTTTTGCTGCCTATGACAGAGATATCTTGATTATTAACACTGACGAACAAAAATCAGTGGGTTAATATGGTGTGAGAATTTTATCCAAATTTGAATAAAACGTGCCCAAAGACTGGCCTAAGAATTGTACATGATGATGGAAGAGCAAGTTTCTTTTGTATTCTTATTTTTAGATAAACAGTTATATATAATGTGAGCCTTTGTTCCAAGAATGAAAGTTACACTAAACTTTTTTAAGACTAACACTACAGTCCGCATACCTTCAGTGAGTCATCAAAAAATGTGTTCTCCCTCTGCCTCTAAATTCTTGTCCAACATTAGATTTTGAATTCAATCTGTAAGACTTATCTACTTGCTCGCTTTCCATGTAGGAACCGAATCCGACAGTACCCAGCCTTTGTGAGCACCACCACCATTGACTGGTTCCTGGAGTGGCCCCATGATGCTTTGCTGGAGGTAGCAGAGAGATATTTGGAGTCCATGGACCTGGGAACCAGTGAGGATGTAAGTTAGATTCTGTGCAGTCCAAGGGTTCTGCTCATAAAAGAAAGCATGAAGGTCTTGCAGATGTTCATTATGTCACTATATTAAAAGGACAGGCTGTCCTCTGCTGTCAGTCTTATTTTCCAGCTATGAACTGAAGGTTTGTATTGGATTCTGATAGCTACGCAATCAAAGGGAGTTTGATCTGTTAGTAAGCCCTGAGGAAGGTACGTAGTTAAAAAGTCACCCTAACAATAAAATCCCTTCAATAGTGTTTGGTTATGGTTATGTTAAATTCTGTAGAAAGTTTGGCTAAGAAACCAGCATACATCTATTTACTAACCTGATTACACTTTATCTACAGATAATTTAAAGCTCTTTGAAGAAGGAAGTGTGTGTGTGAAGGAGTATTTCTAAGTGTCTCATCAGCAACATGCAAACTGTGAACTTTTTTCTCTGTCCCCCTTTGCAGATAAAGCCTGCCGTGGCGCAGGTGTTTGTGGTGATGCACCGCTCGGTGGTGGACTTCTCAGCACGGATGTTGCTGGAGATGAAGAGGCACAACTACGTCACACCCACCAACTACCTGGAGCTGGTGTCAGGATACAAGGAGTAAGTAGCTATACGTATGTAGCAGACAGAAAGAGATATGGATGTCTTATTTATCATAGAACTCATCTGTGTTGGTAGTAATTGTAATACAATGCTTAACTTTCTTCCAGCATAAAGGTATACATGTATCTAATTTTCAACGACCGCTGTCGCCTTCTTCAGGATCAATACTGATGGCACAAATGATTGGTCATCAGTATTGATCCTGAAGAAGGCAACAGTGGTCGCTGAAAATTTGATCCGTGTAAACCTTTGCGTTGGAATAAAATTTTAGCATTGTCTCAAGATGTCTTGAATATTTATTTGATAGAAACAAACAGTCAAATGTGTAATACATTCATTTGTATTATAATTGGTAGATGATAATTGTTAGTATGACAATGTTTCGCACATAGCAGTTGTAATTTTTGGCATTTTATGGAAAAAGACTCCAGGAAGAGTAGCGGTTGTATGTCAACACTATTTCCTTAACAGACAAACATTCAGACAGTTAGGCATTTTTAAGCGCTGACATTTTAACCAACTCTGCCAAACTAATTCCCAGGCTGCTGTACGAGAAACGTAAGGAGATCGGAGACGAGATCAACAAGCTGCGCAACGGTCTGATGAAGATCGACGACACGCGAGCGAAGGTGGAGGTCATGTCCGTGGAGCTGGAGGAAGCGCGCACCAAAGTGGCCCAGTTCCAGAAGGAGTGCGACGAGTACCTGGTCACCATCGTGCAGCAGAAGAGAGAGGCTGATGAGCAGCAGAAGGTGTGTTTTTCAAATCACTATCAGGACCCAAACATTTGCTTGTTGGAGAGACAGAAAATTTACTCTGTTCAAAAAGTCTGAACTTGATGCATGACACAAAATTGAGTTGTGACAAATTGAACAAAAAAAGTTTATAAATGCAAGTAAAAAATGTTTTCACTGGAGGTCACCGTATGAGAAAACAGAGTCTCTTGAGTGTTCTTGTACATGGAACTAGACTGCCTTGTCTCAGGGTCCAACTATTTGTACTTGGGAACTGAGGGTTAGTTCATTTAGCAGATCTGGCAAATGTTTGTACCACCAGCTAGGCAGATTCAGATCTGTAGAAACGTTTTCCTTCAAATGACATCTGACCGTGACAATCATGCTTTCAGCACCATAGACAACACCACAGCATTTCCAAAGCTTCTGCTAACCCAGATGCTGTTTTTGAGGTGTAGATTTAGATAGGTTAACCTGGCACTGGATACCTGTTATCATTATAATCTCTTAAAAGGATCGTGTACAAATTAGGTATTACCTTTATTCTGGCTGCAGAGATGTTTGAAACTATCATAATTTTGATATTTTGTGTGTAGTCTGTGGCAGCTGCCAGTGTGAAGATCGGTGAGGATGAGAAGAGGTGCCAGGGCATGGCTGATGCTGCCCAGAAGGACCTGGATGAGGCCATGCCTGCCTTGGAGGCAGCTGTCAAGGTCAGTTCAAGAGAACCAGGTTACCTCCACTACAATCAACATGTTGTGACAGTTATTCCCTTCACCAAGAAGGTTATTTTTAGGTGCCATTTGCGATTCACCCCAGTGAATAGCATAACTCAAGAAGCTGTGGATAGATCCTTATGATATTTGTGAAGAGGGCAGGGGTCGGGAAAAACAAAGGCCAATGAGACCCCTTTCTTTGGCACTGCATCTTCAAACTTTGGTTTTGATATCTTTTGTTGTGAACATTACATGGCCCTGATTTTTCATTGGTAGATAGCCCTTGGGACATCTCCCGTATGTCAATATCCAGTCTGATGATTCACTCACTTGTGTTTTCATTTTTTTGTTCCTCCCTGTAGGCCTTAGAGTCCTTGAACAAGAAGGACATGACAGAGATCAAGTCATATGCCAAACCTCCTGCACTGGTGGAAACTGTCATGCAGGCTGTGATGATCCTACGAGGGAATGAACCAACCTGGGCAGAGGCCAAACGACAACTGGGTATGTTAGTGTGTTATACTTTCTTAAACTTAAGCTCTTAAGCTATGAACTGCTTTTGAAAACGAAACTCTGGAAGAGCTTAAGTCTGGAGAGAAGACTCTTAGTTTAAAACATATTACATAAACAGTTACTGTAATTTCCAACACAGAAATTGGACTCACTCAATTTTTTCATTGTTCAGCTCCAGTCTTTGTCAAAGAATGAGCAAACTACTGTTTCTGTGATGCCATGTTGAGCAGTGGATTATAAGTAGCTAGAAGTCTATTGCACCTCCCATCTCTGTTGCATTGGATTGTTCATGACTTGAAAAAGACTTTCTTCAACTTTGATCCAGAAGGGATTTTTCAATACGCAAGTAAAGAAAAAAAAACAAGATATGGTGAAAAGTAAGCATAGATGATGCTGTTATTCAACAGGTGATCAGAACTTCATCAAGCAGCTGGTCAACTTTGACCGTGACAACATCTCGGACAGGACGTTGAAGAAGATTGGGCAGTACTGCGCCCAGCCAGACTTTGATCCTGAGGTCATTGGGCGTGTGTCCGCAGCAGCCAAGTCCCTGTGTATGTGGTGTCGAGCCATGGAGGTGAGTCAGCAAGGAGGACCCCAATTTTTCTTCTAGCAACTGTTGATTGTTAAGAAATATCCACACTTCAAAATGTTGTCAATGAGTAAATTTCCAAGAAGTAGTGTAAATGCAGAAACTTTTGTGGTAGTTTAATGTTCGCGTTTTTTGCGGTGGCCGTTTCACCACAAACTTAAAAAGTGTGCAATTATCCGTTCTGCAATCAACTGGCTTTTACTGTGTACCAATATTCTGTAACTGTCTGGTTCTACAGATCTATGGTCGAATCTACCGAGTGGTGGAGCCCAAGCGGAACAGGCTGAACAATGCTCAGGCCCAGCTCAGGGAGAAACAAGCATCTCTGGCAGAGGCCAAACGAAGACTTGATGAAGTGAGTATTCTATTCTATATCAAGAATCTTTATAAATGATATTATTCTTTGTTTTGCAATAAATTGAAACAGCTAACAATATTTTGGCATCATTGTTATATCCGTTCCCCTGATTTCAATGAGTTTCAAGTTTATGATGATTTTAGCATCTACATGATTTTAGCATCTGAATGATATCAAATATCTTCATCTCCTCAACTTACACAGTGCCATTCAGAAACATAGAGCTGGGCGGGCTGACATCAAGCCCCCACATCTAAATGCAAACACGTCTAGCCCTTGCAGGTCAAGAAATGATGATAAACTGGATACTTACGCCACATCTTCAGAAAAGACGCTGGAGCCGTATGTTCCCCGTTTAGGAACTTTATTCGAACTGACACACAACAAACATGTTTCGCCGTGTGGCTTCCTCAGTGTTATGGGCTCCAGCGTCTTTTCTGAAGATGTGGCGTAAGTGTGAACGGTTGGCTTGAGGTTGTCCTTCCCCATATACTATAATCATGGTAAACTGGATAGTGAGTGAGTGAGTGAGTGAGTGAGTGAGTGTTCTGCCACGTTTCTTAGCACTTCACTAATCAAGAGTTAAATACTTTTCCAGGTGAACAAGCGTATGGAGGACTTGAAGAGACAGTACGATGAGAAGCTTGCCCAGAAGGAAGAGCTGAGGAAGAAGGCGGAGGAGACAGAACTGAAACTGGACAGGGCCGGCAAACTGGTGTCTGGTCTGGCCGGGGAGAAGGTCCGCTGGGAGGAAAATGCAACTGTAAGTTAAGAAATCGACATGTGGAAGAAAAACACTTCCAGTGTTACAATTACGTAGTGAAATTACGTAGTGAAATTAGTTGATAGAAATAGCAGACTCAAAGCTTTATTGACACAACAAAAAGTATGCTGACTTTTGTACAGCCAATCACAAACTCCAAAAAAGAAATACAAATTAAAGAAATCTACGTACTAAACAATGCTGCTAACAAATGTAAAGCTCTAATCTTTTTACAATCATGCAGGTAGGGCTAAATGTGAGTATTATCATCTTTTCTGATAACAAGGCAATCTATTATGCATAATTCTGACCTATTTCTGCAAGCATGTGTGAGAACTGTATGTATGTGTGGAGGTGGAATATGTCCTGACATCCCTGATTCACTTTCAGAGCCTGGAGGGGAACATGGGATACCTTGTCGGAGACTGTCTGATCGCCGCTGCCTTCCTGTCCTACGCTGGCCCCTTCCTGTCAAACTACCGTGATGACATGGTGCTGAACATCTGGATCAAGGAGGTGCGGCAGCTCAACGTCCCCTGCAGTCCGGACTTCAGCTTCGCTCAGTTCCTCTCCAAACCCACGGTGGTGCGGGACTGGAACATCCAGGGCCTGCCGTCCGACGCCTTCTCCACAGAGAACGGCGTGATCGTGTCCCGTGGCCGGCGCTGGCCGCTCATGGTGGACCCGCAGGGACAGGCGATCAAGTGGATCAAAAACATGGAGAGGCAGAGGGTATGTTGATATTAATTGTTCCTCTTATTTTGTGTGGGAGACTATTCTATTCTGCAGTTCCTCTGAACCTTGTAGAAGGCATAGTCACTCAATACATGCTTTTGAAGAAAATGATACTTCTGTCATTAATATTCCCCTTATAGAGGCAAAACATTAACAAAATTTATTCTCTAATAATATAATTTTATCATAATAATTATTTGTTGATACCAATTATTTCTCCCCAGGCTGTAACCTAATCTTCAATTCTTCTGAAAACTGTTAAGAGGCATCTATGTTATACACTCTGCAGACTTTGAATATTCTACACATTCTATTTACCAAAAAGTACTTTTCAACTTTCAGCACCCTATAATTCAAGAAGTCTTAAACAAATACAATCACTGGGAACCATTTCTTGAACTCAATGCAGTCTGGTTGTCTGTTTCCATCCTAGGACCTGAAGATCATTGACCTGCAGCAGCATGACTACCTGAGAACCCTGGAGAACGCTGTGCAGTTTGGCACACCTGTACTGCTGCAGAATGTACAGGAGGAACTGGACCCCTCCCTCGGTCCCATCCTCAGCAAGTCCATCATCAAAGTTGGTCAGTAAAGAATGACAATCGCCTAAATTATCAATCATCTCCTTAGACATTGATTTTCTTTAATGCTTGTGGTATGTAGTTACTGTATCTATATCTGACAAAGTATACCTGTGTAGCTTTTAGAAGAAGAGTATAGACTGGCAGTTGGCTGTAGCAAATTTGCAAAGCTCATTTTTCGCCATTTACTACAACTCAAAGCAATACTACTATAGGCTTAAATGCAGCAGGATAATTTAAAGTAAGTACTAACTATTACAAAGTAAATATGTTGTAAAAGCAATGTGCTTTAATTTGTAGCAAGTATTTTGCTTCGATCTCGTCCTGTTCTACTTTCAGATCTATATTTTAGGTTTAGAAGCAAGAAATATTATATCAGACCCGGTCTGATATAATCACAAAGTCTTTACTTGGCATGAGAGTAACACAAATTCACAATGTTTCATCAATAGGTGGCCGTTTCCTGATCAGGCTGGGTGACAAGGAGGTTGAGTACAGCCCTGACTTCAAGTTCTACATCACCACCAAGCTCAGTAACCCCCACTACACCCCCGAGATCAGCACCAAGACCACCATCATCAACTTTGCTGTGAAGGAGCAGGGCTTGGAGGCACAGCTGCTTGGTATAGTTGTCAGAAAGGTGAGCAGAATTACCTAATAGCCATGAAGATTATGTTTCTGGTGTTGTTTGTCTGCCTGAGTGTGTGTTTGTGGAGAGGATAACTCAAGGAGCTGTTTATGATCATGATATTTGAAGATGCTTATGATATTTGGTACATGGGTAGAGGTTGGGAAAACAAAGGTCAAGTTTGATAATGGTCGACTCTTTAAAATCCATTCTTAAGACCTTTTAGTATCGCAGTGCTTCAATCATCTCATTTTTGTCTCATCCCAGGAACGCCCAGAGCTTGAGGAGCAGAAGGACAGCCTGGTGATCAACATTGCTGCCGGGAAGAAGAAACTGAAGGAGTTGGAAGATGAAATCCTCAGGTGGGGAACAGATAGAAAACTCGGATAACAGCCCATTCAACATATGTAGCATGTCTCTCTGGCCAAGCGGTAATGCAGACCAGTTGCTTGGCTATCCAATTCCATGGATCCGTGGGTCTGAGTTTGGTCTCATGGCAGGCTAAGCACGGAAGTGTTGTAAGGGATTGCATTCATCTTTTGGAAGGGACTTGAAATGGGGGTCCCATGTTGGAGGAGGTAAACAGCCTTATTACTCAGATTGGGTACCTACTGGTTGCAATGACACACCAAGGCAAATTATTATTATCATTATGATTTATCTCTATCAACAAGTTTATTGACATAAGAGACTCTGCTGGTCGTGAATCGATAGAGCTGAGTTA